>NC_142470.1:107318105-107470458 GCF_049115385.1 Moschus berezovskii
GTGACCTCTGCACAAAGGGGAACCGAGAGCTGTGTCTGCCCAGAGGGACTGGGGCTGGACAGGCCGCGAGGGGAAGGGCGTGGATGCCTTGCTGCTTGTGGGGCGAAGGTAAAGCTTGATGAGCTGATCGGTGTTCCTTGAATGGCTTTTGAGTGAGTTTGGTCATCATTAAGTTGTTGACTGTTTCTAACAATGGTCTGTCCTCTGCTTGTTTCCAGTGTGGAGTAATTTACTGGCTGTTCGGTGGGGCTGTCAGAAATCTCGGAGGCCCAGCACATGTAACTCAGTGGCTTCAGCCTCTCCAGGTATGGCATGGACCACCTTAGATAGTTTCAATGAAAGTGAAAGTTGCTCAGTCGTGTCCTACTCTCTCTGACCCGTGGACTATACAGTCCATGGAATTCTCCAGACCAGAATACTGGAGTGGATAGCAAAAATTCACAGTAGTTAGGGGTGTGTGTGTGTTTGCAGAAAAAGAAAATAAAATATACAATTAGTGTCAGCCAGAGCTTTGTTTGAAATGAGAATCCTAAGACTCCTTTTTTTAGATTGCACAAGTCTGTCATATTGTCATCACCTTAGTTGTAACCAGGCTGAGTTTTTATAATATCTCCAACTCAGTACTTCCTCTCTCGCCAATGTTCTTAATGATCTCTTGTTCAACTGTTCAGTTGCTCAGTCCTGTCCGACTCTTTGTAACCCCATGGACTGCAGCACGCCAGGCTTCCCTGTCCTTCACCATCTCATGGAGTTTGCTCAAACTCATGTCCATCGAGTCAGTGATGCCATCCAACCATCCTGTCCTCTGAGATAATGATCTGGGAGGTCGGCAGTTAGAGCAGCCATTTGACTAGCTGATTCCCTTCTAACACCCGGTCAACTCCAGGAGCAGAAATACACAGGGATGTTTGCAATGACCGAGAGGGGCCACGGGAGCAACGTCAGAGGGATCCAGACTGAAGCCACCTTTGACTTCTCTGCACAGGTGAGGCTTCTTCCTGTGGTTCTGCAGATCCTCCTTCTCTTCCTCCTGAGACCAGGTTCACCAGCAGACCCTCCTTCTCTTCCTCCTGAGACCAGGTTCACCCACAGTGTGCACTGTCTAGCCAGAGGTGCTCGGATTCAGAGGTGTCTGAGCTTTAGTGGAGGTGGATGTATGCTCAGCCTCCCTGAGTCCAATACCAACGCTTGCACAACACCTACCTCGGGAGGACATTGCTGAGACATTTGAGGTGCACTTATTAACTTAATGCTTTGGGAAACTTGGTGAGAACAGGACCTCCACCATCTTGTGGTCCTTCCGAACAGTAGCAGGTACATGGATATAGGAGAGGTCTCTGTTGGCGCATCACCCCGTGGGGCAGAAGGGCACTGTGTGTGCGGGACCTCCTTCCGGGAGCCGAGTCCTTGGTGCTGGCATTGATACCAACCAGGGTTCTTGACCTTCCCCAGTCAGTAGAAATTTATCAGAGGCCAGACAAGAAATTCAGGCAAGGCTTTACTGGGGCCCCTGCTGCAGCTCAGGGAGGTGAGAACAAGTTTCAGGTTCTCTTGCTTGCTCACTCCCTGAATGGGGGGTGAGCTGATTCCTTACATGGAGTGAGTGTAGGGGTGTGTCAAGGAGTCAGGCCAGAGGGATGGCTTAGATGGTTTGCCTACCCCTGAGGTGATGGTGTATGTAGGGTGTTTTTGCTCTCAACACCCTGCTTTTTCTCCAGGCTCTTCAAAATTGGCAGTTGGGTTTTTTGGTCTCTTTGTATGTTTTCTCTATAATTTTGCCCCAACTGAGCATGCACACAGTTATTTTTAGTCCAGTATTGTGTCTTTATATATTGTGTTGCTTGAGGAGAGGTGTAGACAGGTGCAAGCATTGCAGCAAAGGATCCCAGGTCCCAGGTCTGTCTCAGTGTGATGCAATATCTTTAACTGTGACATGGACACAGATCCACAAGGCAACCAAAATAAAATTTCACAAAATGATCGGACTTTATTACATGGGTTGTTGTTTAATTGCTCAGTCATGTCTGATTCTTTTGCGGCCCCATGGACTGTAGCCTGTCAGGCTCCTCTGTCCATGGGATTTTCTAGGCAAGGATACTGGAGTGGGCTGCCATTTCCTTCCCCAGGGTATCTTTCTGACCCAGGGATCAAACCAGTCCCCATGTACTGTGGGTGTGGCCATGTGCTGGAGTGTGGCCATGTGCTTGTGAGTGTGGCCATGTGCGGTGGGTATGGCCACCATGTGCTGTGGGTATGGCCACCATGTGCTGTGGGTGTGGCCATGTGCTTGTGAGTATGGCCATTTGCCTGTGCATGTGGTGACTCAGCCTTTTCTTCATTTTGGCTGTTGTCCTTTGGAATCTGGAGTTCTGTTCCTAGGGCCCAAGAATGCTAGCTGGAGGCGGTCAACATTTAGAATGACAGATGCAGGTGAGGATTGTGTGAGAGGATGTCCTGCCTTGTCTCCTGCCCCTATGCTAGTTCTCTGCAGTAGCCAGTGATGTCTGAGGTCACAATAAGGACCAGTATAAGTACTTTCGTCTATTGAATGCTCGCTCTGTGCCAGGCTCTGCCTGAAATTCTCTCTGTATAGTATACTACCACGTTCATCTGCTTCCCAGGTGGGGCTAGTGGTAAAGAACTTGCCTGCCAATGCAGGAGACATAAGAAAACGTGGGTTTGACTCCTGGGTTGGGAAGATCCCTTGGAGGAGGGCATGGCAACCCACTCCAGTATTCTTGCCTGGAGAATCCCATGGACAGAGGAGCCTGACAGGACTATGATCCATAGGGTCGAAAAGAGTTGTATATGACTAAAGCGATTCTCTTACAGCAACAATCCCATAAATGTGATAATTAAGCTACTGTTTGTGTACTAGGCACCAGGCCAAGCACTCTGCAGTGCGACATTGTGTTAAATGTCCTATAATCTTATAGGAACATATTTTTGTCCTTATTTTTCAGGTGAAGAAACTATGGCTATGAAGTTAACAAGTGAATCTCAGGTTCAAGGGGATTGCCCTTCAGAGCTTAGCTTTCCTACCAGAGATGGCACAGTGACCAAACATCATGGGGTTCTGCCTGCCCCATTTTTTTCTCCCAAAACAGTAGAGTTGAGGTCACCTTGCTGTCATTTAAGGGAAAAAACCCACCCACAATTCTTATTTGTTTTGTTCCTATAATTATAATTATTATTATTTTTTTTGCACAAAAATGATTTCCCTGTGTTGGTCCTGTTTTCCCCAAACAGCATAAAAGATTTAGCTACCTGGTGTGCTTCGGCAGCTGCTGCTGTCTGCAGGGGAGTTGCAAAGTTGAAATTGTAATGATGAGAAGACTCTGGTGAACTCGCTGCCTCCTGGGGGAGTGAGGGAGGGAATAAGCCTGTCATAGACTCAGGCCCCTGAGGGCTGGCCTAGCCGAGAACGGCTTTCCCCTTTGTTGGTTTCTGTGTTTTCCCCTTCATTTCCCTTTTCAAACGTTAGAGCATATCAAATGAGCTCTCTCTCCCTCCGGAGCAGTTTTAATCTCTTCAGTTTTTTCGTTATTCATTCCTGTGGGTTGGTTGTTTTATTTTTATTTTTGGATGGTGGGTTGAGTAGCAGCATGGAGGGTTTTGAGGTAAGAGAGAGTTTTACTTTTACACTTTATGCAAAATCACAAAAATAAATGAGGTTTTAAGAGCTCTCTGGCCGAAGCCATCTCTATGAGTGTTTACAGGACTGACTGTTTTGTCGGCCTTCAACGACTAATTATAATAGGAACCAACACACATGGTGTGCATTATTTAGATCCAGCTTTAAACGCCAGCGTTTTGGCTGAGGCAGTTTCCAAATCAAGTGTTTTTGCCAGAAGTGACAAAACTCCTTTCCCGGATAGGATCAAATGTTGATGGGGACGAATGGCCTCCTGTCTCCTCGCCATACCACCAGATATTTTCTGCAGACCTCTGCTGCTTCCCTTCCCCTGTGGGTGCTATTTAATGCATCCCCTCACCGCGCATCGTTTGTTGTTACTGCACCCCCCAGCCTCACAATAGCTCCTTTTTTTAAGAAGTTCCTGCCTGGCCCAGTAAGACAAGGGCAGCAGCCTCCAGAGACTTAAAAACGATCAGCTCATCCATATATGTTTCTGAAAAGCCCTTGCCTGTGTTAAAAGTTTCCCTGTGTGCACATGTGTCAGAGAATGTTTTCTTGGGCTCCAAAACTGTATTTCTTGGCCAGAGGGAAAGTACAGTCCATATACTTGAAAATCTGAAATCCGAGATGATCTTTACATGATCACATCTTTGATATTGTCAGCTTCGATTAAATTTGCGGTTCTGTTTTTTTGCCATCACGCCCTGCCCCGGCTTGCCCTCTCCTTTCCCGTTCCCCCCACTGCCTGGATTCTTCAACCTGTTCCAGGTACCCAGTATCCAGAGTTGGCAGTTATGGCCTGTCTCTCCCTAACAAGAGGCTGAAGGGTACCCCAGGTAGCGTGAGAGAGGACCGAGAAGGGGAGAGAGGTGTTTCCATGGTGACCCTGTTCTGGTTCCTGGAGAGGAAGAAAAGGAGGCAGAGTTTTGAGCAGAGACTGAAAACCAGAAGCTCATTATTTCCCCCCTGCTTTTTCCTGACCAATGTTAACTTCAAACTGTTTTGAGCTAGAATCCTTGGTCATATTTTGGAGAGAAGCTAGATGGTGTGTTCTAAGATTCATTCCCTTATAAGATGGAGAATTGTTGACACATGCTTTTTGGTTTAAGGGCTTATTCATAGGAGCGTTTGAGGGAACCTTTTATTATCATATTCATTGATGAAGAAAATGGAGAGAGATTTTGAAACAGTCACCCCAAGGCTTAAATGAGATGTTTCTTTTTATAAAAATCAACATTGTCTGGGACGCGACTCTAAGCAATGGTGGGACTAGGTCATCGTTGTTTACTGGTCTTGTTTGTGTTCAGGTGCACACATCGAAGGGCTCCCCAGGCGGCACTAGTGGTAAAGAGTCCACCCGCCAGTCCAGGAGACATGAGGGACATGGGGTCAGTGCCTGGGCTGGGAGGCTCCTCTGGCAGAGGGCATGGGAGCCCACTCCAGTGTTCTTGCCTGGAGAATCCCATGGACAGAGGGGACTGGTGGGCTAAGTCCATAGTGTTGCAAAGAGGTGGACACGACTGAAGTGGCTTAGCACACATGCACCCACACGTTTAACCTTCGGTTAGTAATGGACTCATCCCTTAGATGCAGGAATGTCTGAGGCCCAGGAATCAGTGGAGGACCTGGGGAACCATGCCATTGGTCCAGGAGGGACAATTCCAGTAGACAAAATGAAATACACAGACATGGACTCATCGAACTGGGCCCCAGATCGTTGGGTACTTTATGGTTTCTTGTGAAACTTGCAGGTGGAATGTTTGGGAGCAAGGGCTGTGGTGAGAACTGAATACAGATCACCAGGGCTATTAGGGGTTTGGGTGCTGGATTATTTAAAAGTCAACACCTCAGTGTGGAGTAGCCTAGAGAAAAAGAAGCTCATTGAAGAAGAATTCACACGTTTAAGCCACAGGCTTAGACAAATGCAATACATGCTAGTCCAACCTTACAAAGAAGAGTAGCCAGCAAGAAGGGAAGGAACGTGAGGGTGAGCTAAACGGCTTTGGGTCATCTATGTCTTTTCTGTGAGGTTGCCGAAGTGGGCGAAGCTATGCAACGTGAATCTGTTTCACGGTGTTCATTGCACTGAGCCCAGGGGTTGAAAGGAACCATAAGGAAGAAAACTCTGTTGCTTTGGTGTTTCTGTGCAGGAATTTGTCATTGACACACCGTGTAAAAATGCTGAGAAGATGTACATTGGAAATGCGATGTACGGGAACTATGCAGCAGTCTTTGCCCAGCTCATCATAAACGGAAGGTCTCAAGGTTTGTCACCAACACAGAAACCTAGGCTGTTTCTCTTTATTAGTACTATTCTCCCATGAGTGCTTTACACAGAATCCTTCCTCCTCCCAAGGGCTGTTTTCAGTGAGAAATTCGCCCTGGAACTTTCCCTGTCAGTCCAGCAGTTAAGACTCTGTGCCTGCACTGCAGATCAGGGCACTGAGACCCCACATGCGGTGTGGCACAGCTACATAAGAAATGGAGCTATTTGTCTTTTAAAAAATTCAGCAGTTGGTCTCCTAAATATCCGTGATGAAACAGTTTGTCATTACATTCAACATTGTACACTATTGTGGGTAGTGCACAGTCATAGAACGGAATGAATTTCAGAATCAACATGATTGCACACTGGAAATTAGGAAAGCCTTGCTCATATCTTTAGAGACTTTAGAAAGTGTCTTCTCACCGTCCTTAGGGCCCCATTGCTTCATCGTTCCTGTCCGAGATGAAAATGGACGCTTGTACCCAGGAGTGACGGTCGTTGATATGATGCATAAAGAAGGTGAGTTCGCAGGTGACCCTTCTCCCACCCTCCTCTGCGCTCCCTGCCTTCTCCCCATCCGACCCTACCAGCTGTTGCTGTTCAGTCTCTCAGTCATGTTCAACTCTTTGTGACCCCGTGAACTGCAGCACACCAGGCTTCCCTGTCCTTCGCTATCTCCGGGAGTTTACTCACACTCATGTCCATTGAATTGGTGATGCCATCCAACCATCTCATCTTCTGTCACCCCCTTCTCTCCCTGCCCTCAATCTTTCCCAGCATCAGCATCTTTTACAAAGAATCAGCGCGTCTCATTAGGCGGTCAAAGTACTGGAGCTTCTGCTTCAGCACCAGTCCTTCCAATGAATATTCAGGATTCATTTCCTTTAGGATTCACTGGTTTAATCTCCTTGCTCCAAGAGACTCTCAAGGATCTTCTCCAGCACCACAGTTCAAAACCATCAGTTCTTCAGCGCATAGCCTTCTTTATGGTCCAACTCTCACATCTGTTCATGACTACTGGAAAAACCATAGCTTTGACTCTACGGACCTTTGTTGGCAAAGTGATGTCTCTACTTTTTAATATACTGTCTAGATTTATCATAGCTTTTCTTCCAAGGAGCAGGCATCTTTTAATTTCATGGCTGTATCGCTGTCCACAGTGATTCTGAAGCCTGAGAAAATAAAATCTGTCACTGTTTCTACTTTTCCCCACCTGAGTCTAACCTAACTCACCAAAGCAGTGAAGTCAGAAGAGACTGGTTTTGAAGGGGCCACTCTACCCACCTGCTGCTGACCCTCTGGCCATTTCCCAGTGTCTTTGAGGCCTTTGCTATTGCAAATTCACCCTGTGTTCTGAGGAGGAAGCATTGGGAAGGAGGAGAAATTGAGTTCGGGGTCACTGGTGGGGCTGAATGAGCTTTCCTGCTTCTGTATGTTCAGTCAGATGTTCTTTTGGCTGCCTAGAATGCTCCCCTTTCCAGCCTCAGCAACTGCTCAGGCAGACAGCTGTGTCCCCACCAGACCTGCCCCAGATGAGCCCTAGAAGGTCCAGCACTTCCTCCTCCGTTCTCATTAGTGAGGAGGCGGCTGGAGAGACAGGCATCGCGCGTGGAAACAAGCAAATGGCGACTTCACCCCAGATAAGAAATCTGCCACGATTCTGGAAATGAAAGAAAGGGCTTTGTGTTTCAGTGATGTCCAACCTGGAAAGTGGCAGGGATGTTATAACTATTTTAAAAATTTTCTTGGTGTACATTTTTTAGAAATGTGTTTATGTATTTGGTTGGCACAGGTCTTAGTTACAGCATGTGGGATCTTTTAGCTGTAGCATACAAAGTCTACTGAGACAGTGGAGGACCGGGAAGCCTGGCGTGCTGCAGCCCGTGGCGTCTCAAAGAGTTGGACACAACGTCATGACTGAACAGCAATAGCAACATGCAAACCCTTAGTTGTGGCATGCCGGGTCTAGTTCTCTGACCAGGGGTCAAACCCGAGCCTCCTGCACTGGGGGTGCAGGCTCTTAGCCCTGGGCCAGCAGGGAAGTCCCTTGGGACAGTATTTCTGATGCTCATAAGCTTGTCCCACCTCCAGCTCCATTTCCTATCTGTTCTCTCTAGGTCTACACGGTGTGGATAACGGGATTCTGAGGTTTGACAGCGTTCGGATACCAAGGGAGAACCTGCTGGATAAGTGAGTAGCTGCCTCCTCAACTCAGACTCGCTGCAGCTGTGAGCTCTTTGCCTCCCAGGCCTGGTTCCTAGGTCTCACGGGCTTTGCGTCCACACTGTCTTCTTATAACAACTTTCACAAGATTACTAATCAGGAAAGGTGGATAAACAAATAAAATAAAATTTAAAATTATCCCCAATACTATCACCTTTGTAGTCGTTCAGTCGCTAAGTTGTGTGCAACTCTTTGCAGCCCCGTGGACTATAGGACGCAAGGTTTCCCTGTCCTTCACTATCGCTGGGAGTTTGCGCAAACTCAAGTCCATTGAGTCAGTGATGCCATCCAACCATCTCATCTGTCGTCCCCTTTTCCTCCTGCCCTCAGTCTTTCCCAGCATCAAGGTCTTTCAATGAGTCAGCTCTTCGCATCAGGTGGCCAAAATATTGGAGCTTCAGCATCAGTCCTTCTGATGAATATTCAGAGTTGATTTCCTTTAGGATTGACTGGTTTGATCATCTAGCCACAATGTTTATTACACTTTTGTGTTTAACACTGTAGACTTTTCTCTATGAGCAGATACTAAAGAGAGAGAGAGAGGTTTGATTTTTACTGAATGAGATCCACTTAGAAATTCTATTTTTTATAACTTGTAGTTTCTATTTAACAAAATATGTCCAAAGTTTCTATGCAACAATAAATACACATAGAAAATGTTAGTTGCTCAGTTGTGTCTGATTCTTTGAGACTGTAGCCTGTCAGGCTCCTCTGTCCATGGAATTCTCCAGGGGATCTTTCTGACCCAGGGATTGAACCTGGGTCTCCTGCATTGTGGACAGATTCTTTACTGTCTGAGCCACCAGGGAAGCCCGAAATACACGTAGGCATTATCCGAAATACACATAGGCATTATCATTTTTAATATTGCCATCATAAGCTGTTAAATAAATTATCTGTAAGTTATATAATCAGTCCCTTATTGTTGGGTATTTAGGTTATTTCCCTTACATTTTTTTTGGCTATCATAAAACAGTGTTATTGCCTCCTTTGTGGATGGCAGGAGATAAGGTACCCTCTTTCAGCTTTGGAGGTTATTGTAACCAGTATTTGGTGAATAATGTCATAGGTTGTTGTTGTTTAGTTGCTCTGTTGTATCCAGTTCTTTTGCGACCCCATGGACTGTAGCCTGTCAGGATTCTCTGTCCATGGGATTTTCCACACAAGAATACTGGAGTGGGTTGCCATTTCCTTCTCCAGGGCATCTTCTTGACACAGGGATTGAACTCACATCTCCTGCTTGGCAGTCAGATTTTTTTTACCGCTAAGCCACCAGGGAAGTCCAATGTCACAAGTGTTTAGTGTCATTTCCCAACATCCCTCAGTGAGATCAAGGTGCGTTCCAGTGAGGTGAATGCACTTCTACAGGTGCATTCCAGGTGTGGAACCCAGGGGTTCACAATGCTTAATGCAGGCTGCTGCTGCTGCTGCTGAGTCGCTTCAGTCGTGTCTGACTCTGCAACCCCATAGACGGCAGCCCACCAGGCTCCCCCGTCCCTGGGATTCTCCAGGCAAGAACACTGGAGTGGGTTGCCATTTCCTTCTCCAATACATGAAAGTGAAAAGTGAAAGTGAAGTTGCTCAGTCATGTCCGACTCTTCGCGAACCCATGGATTGCAGCCTACCAGGCTCCTCCATCCATGGGATTTTCCAAGCAAGAGTACTGGAGTGGGGTGCCATTGCCTTCTCCGTAATGCAGGCTAAGAAACACCAATTACTTTGACTTTTCTCAGCATCTTTTCATGCGTCCAATAAACATCCTGAACTACAGTGATATTTAAAGGCAAGCCATCAGTCTTGATCCCTGTTTTCCGATAGATTTTTCTTGAACATTTTACTCTTTTCTGTTGCCTTCAAGTTCTTGCCAGCAAATATATGTCATAGATATCAAAAGTTTAAGTGAAATAATGGAGGAAACAAACTTAAAATGATCCAAATTCTGTTTGTTAACTATTTTCCACTTGTGAATTGGTAGGAAATGGAAACAGGGGCTTCCCTTGTATCTCAGACAGTAAAGAATCTGCCTGCAACACAGGTGACCCGATTCGATCCCTGGGTGAAGAGTATACCCTGGAGCAGGAAATGGTTTGTAATTATTACAACCCACTCCAGTATTCTTGCCTGGAGAATGCCATGGACAGAGGAGCCTGGCGGGACACAGTCCATGGGATTACAAAGAGATGGACACGCCTGAGTGACTAAGCACACACGCACAAACTGTAAACAACGAAAGCATTTTGTAGGTATCCTAGTAGGTGATGAAGCCCCCAGGCCCCTTCAGAAACAGCCAGTGCCCATGCCAGCAGATCTGAGGACCACCAGCCTTCCCTGCACATTTCCTGTCCCTTACCAGCATCACTCCACTCTTAGAGATGGGGAAGAGATAAGAGAAGCTGTAGATGTGGCATGCCGTATCTCTTACTCGCCCAGATGGGATCTTAGTGGATTGGACAGTCCTCTATCAGAACCTCAGCCAACTTGTTTAGCATTTATCCGATGCAGATTAGAAAGCCAGATTCAACCAGAAAGAAAAATGATAGGGGGCTCCAAGGTCTGTAGAAGGTATGAGAGTGTATAGAATATTCTTTGATAAGATTTCATTGGAAACTATTCCATTGGTATAGCCCCCCAAATACTATGAAACAGCAGAGGCAACACACTTGGGGGTGTTTATCACTTGATCAAAAGTGGGTTTGTAAATAGATGTACAGATTCAGTGAAATCCTTATCAAAATTTCATCTGCCTTTTTTTGAAGGAATTGAGAAGCTGGTCCTAAAATTCAGATGGAAATGCAAGACACTCAGAGTAGCTGAAATAATGTTGATAACGAAAAACAAAGTAGGAGGACTCACATTCCTGATTTGAAAAATTATTACAAACCTACAGTTATTAGGTCACTGTGGTATTGTCATAATACTAGATGTATGGAGGATGGAATGGAATAGAGGATCTAGAGATAGATTCTAGTATTTATGGTCAGTTGATATTCAGCAAGGGTGACAAGATAATTGAATAGGGAAAGAAAGGTCTTCTCAACAAATGGTGATAGAACAACTGGATATCCGTTGTGCAAATACATTAACTTGGACCTTACTGCATATGATGTACAAAAATTAACAGAAGATGGATCACAGCTCTAAATATAAGAGCTAAAACTATGAAACTCATAAGAGGAAACATAGGTGTAAATCTTTGTGACCTTGTCTCAGTTCAGTTCAGTTCATTTCAGTTGCTCAGTCGTGTCCGACTCTCCGCGACCCCATGAATCACAGCACGCCAGGCCTCCCTGTCCATCACCAACTCCCGGAGTTCACTCAGACTCATGTCCACAGAGTCGGTGATGCCATCCAGCCAGCTCATTCTCTGTCGTCCCCTTCTCCTCCTGCCCCCAATCCCTCCCAGCATCAGAATCTTTTCCAGTGAGTCAACTCTTCACATGAGGTGGCCAAAGTATTGGAGTTTCAGCTTTAGCACCAGTCCTTCCAATGAACACCCAGGATTGATCTCCCTTAGAATGGACTGGTTGGATCTCCTTGCAGTCCAAGGGACTCTCAAGAGTCTTCTCCAACACCACAGTTAGGCAATGATTTATGAGATGTGACAGCAAAAGCACAAAGAACCAAAGCAAAAATAGATAACCTGGACTTCATCCAGATTTGAAAACTTGTGCAGCAAAGGGCACTGTGAAGAAAGTGAAAAGACACGCACAGAGTGGGAGAAAACGTTCGTGCACCGCATGTAAGAACCTAGTGTCCAGACTGTGAAAGGGGCCATGTTCAGCTCAGCGATGAAGGACAAGGACCCAACTGAAAAACGGGCAAAAATAGGAACAGACATTTGCCCAAAGAAGGTACAGAAGACGGCCAGTAAGTACATGCAACGGTGCTCGACATCAAGGTCAGTAAGGAAGTGCCAGCTAAAAAACCGCAGTGAAGTACCCTTTTGTATGCACTTCACGGCTATAATAAAAGAGGCAGATGGTAACAAGTGTTGGTAAAGATTTGGAGAAATTTGAGCCCTCATCTGTTGCTGGTGGGGATGTGAACTGGTGTTGTCAATTTGGAGAAGAGCTTGTCAGCTCTTCAAAAGTTTGAAGTCAGACTTCCCTGGTAGCCCAGTGGTAAAGAATCCGCCTGCCAATTCAGGGCACGCGGGTTCGATCCTTGGTCCAGGAAGATCCCACATGCCACGGGGCAACAGAGCCCATGTGCCACAACTGCTGAGCCCTCGCTACTGAGGGCTGCTGAGCCCTTGCTCTCGACCCTGTGCTCTGCGACAGGAGGAGCCACTGCCGCGAGGAGCCCATGCACCGCGACGAGAGAGGGGCCCTGCCCGTCGTAACGAGAGGAAGCCTGTGCGCAGCAGTGAAGACCCAGTGCAGCCAAAAATGAGTACATAAGTAAAATTTTAAAAGTTTAATGTCTTCACAGCACTTATCAGTTCTACTCCTTGGTCTGTGTGAAAACAGTGTCCACAAGAGAACTGAAACTGTATCCACAGAAATACCTGTATACGGATGTTCGTAACAATTGTTCATAACAGCCCAAAGAGTGGCAGCAATGCAAATATCCATCCACTGACGAATGGATAAGCAACCTCAGCTATAGCCACACAATGGAATATTATTTGGCCATAAAGGAATGAAATACTGATACAGGTGCATGAGCTTGGGCAAACTGCGGGAGGTGGTGAGGGCGAGGGAGGCCTGGAGTGCTGCAGTCCACGGGGTCACAGAGAGCCAGACCCAGATCTGTTGTTCAGCGGGTGACTGAACAGCAACAACCGATACATGTGAAGACACACTTTGAAAAAAGTGTGTCAAGTGAAAGAAGCCAGACACAGAGACCACACATTGTGTGACACGTCTTACGTGAAATGTCCAGAATTAGACAAATCCAGAGTTAGGAAAGAGGTGAATAGCTGCCAGGCTCTGAAGGGTAGGGAATCTGGGATGTGAGTACTCACGGCATGGGGTTTCTTTTGGGGTGATGAAGTGTTTAGGAACCGGATAGTAGTCACGGTTGTACAACTTTGTGAATACACTGAAGACCACTGAACAGTTTGAAAGGATGATGTTTATGGTATATTGATTTATATCTCAACAACAGAAGTGTGGATTGACTGCCAGGCTCCAGGGTTGGGTTAGTGATGGCGGTCCTCATGCCTGTCTCTGCCTGGGGCCGCCGCTGAGTGGCAGGATATCAGCTCTTACTTTCCATGACTTAAGCCTCTCTCAGCATCTCCTGGGGAGGCACTTGTCCTTCCCCCCACTCTGCTGTCTTGGGAGGCAGGTTCCAGGACGGGGAACCCTGTGTGACTTCCCTGCATGTGCCTGTGGGAGCCACCTGCCTTCATTTCCAGGCACGATGTTCTCCTCCTACGTTCACCCAACCTCTCTTTTCCACCCCCCACCCCCACTGCAGGTTCGGTTCCGTGTCTCCAGATGGGCAGTACCACTCCCCCATTAAGGACAAGAGTGCAAGATTCAATGCGATGCTGGCAGCGCTGACCCCTTCCAGACTTGCTGTGACTTTCCAAGCTATGGGCTCTATGAAGGTAACTGACTAATTTCCCTCAATGTTTATTCTCCACGTGTTCCAGAGGTGGGTAACAGTGTCAGGAGCTGAGCTTCTTGAGCCGCAGTGGGTTCAAGGTGGCTTGGGTTGCTGGTTAGATGCTAGTGAGTGCCAGTGAGCTCTACACAGAGAACTCTCGGCAGCCTTCTTACTATCCGTCTACATCCACATGTGTGCTGCGGATTATGGTGGGTAGAGCCTGGTCCTTACAGCAACAGGGCCACTAAAGGTGAGCCTCTGGAGAACAGGTCCTTCAGAAGGAGCACATCTTCTGTAAAAGCAGCTAAGTGCTGACTACTGGATAAAAGCCTGCGTGTCTTGGCTGAATTCCTCGGGGAGTGTTGACGCTCACACGTCTGTTTGGCATGTGACAGTCACCATCACAGGCAGGAGCCCATGAGGTCAGACCTCCAGGAGCCAATTCTACCTCCCCTTTCCCCACCCCTGCTATACTTTGACTTAGAAAAAGCAACCAGGAGAGAAGAGCCCTGCAAGCTGCCTCCTCTTCAGAGTGCAGCACGACCTGCTCTCTGGTTCCCTCCCATTTCTTTCATCTCTTAGGCTCCACTGAGCAGGGGGAAGCTGGAGGGAGAATTGAGATACCAGTGAATATCCATGTGTGGCTGGCACCCGGCTTCTCCACTGAGAAGGGATAAGTTCTGTTCACTTGACCCCAGGCCTGGCATCAGGAATAGCAGGAAAACCTTCCCTTCCTCCCTTCTGCCGGGTCTGTGCGGCTCACAAACCCACCTGGCCACGCTCTGCCCTCTCCATGGGTGCAGCTGTGACACCCAGTACTGAGTTGCTGACTGCTGGCCTGCTTGTGGGTGCTGCTTCTGTGCTTATTCTCGCTGGCTCTTTAAAGTGGGTGAGGTGCGTGTTTAGTTCTGAAGACCCACGTCTGGAGTGGCCCGGCGGGTCTCAGCTGAACCGAGTTGGTGAGGCTCCAGGAGAACCTCAGGATGTGGGCCCAGGAGTGACTCCAAGGCGCTGGTCCAGCAGCAAAGTGCAGAGGGAAATATTGGACTGGCCAAGAAGTTCATTCTGTACGATGTTACAGAAAAACCTGAAAGACCCTTTGGCTAACCCGGTACTTCTACTGGTGGTCCAGCAGTAAAGAATCAAGCTGCCCGTGCAGGAGACGTGAATTAGATCCCTAGTCCCGGAAGATGCCACATGCCTCGAGGCAACTAAGCCTGGTGCCACAACAATCGAGCCGTGCTCTAGAGCCCGGGAGCCACAACTGCTGAAGCCCCTGCGCCCTGGGAGCCTGTGCTCGGCACCGAGAGACGCTGCTGCAGGGGGAGGCGCTCGCACCACAACTGGAGAAGCGCCAGTCACTGCAGCTGGAGAAAGCCTGCACATAGCAACAAAGAGCCAGTGCTGTCAGATGTAAATAAATAAAATAAATACTTCTCCCGTGTCTGAGATAGACACCGTTTCAGCTATTTCTCAGACTCCAGAAGGCAGACGGTGAGAAAGCAGACGCGCCTAGAATTGCACTGTAGAGAAGATGGGGCAGAAATCTGCTCAGGGTTCCAAGGTGCTGTGACGGCCACTGTGTCTGCACGAGAGCCCCTCTGATTGCAGTAGCCTCTGCGCCCCTTGGAGGGGCGTGCTGCTGAATATTAAAGCCACATACTGGTTCGTAGCTGTGAAGGTGCTCTGGAAGCCCCATGCTGGAGTGGGTGATGCTGTGGGAAGGATGTCTGTACTGCCAGGGGCCGGTCAGCTCACCCAGGCCAGTGGTGGACTCCCAGGGTGGCTGGCATAGGATGGTGGAGATGGGGCACTGGAGGGGTGCTTTTGGGACAGAATCGACTTAAAATTTTTTAAAATTAATTTTGATGTATTTATTATTTTTTTGGCCACTGGGTCTTTGCTGCTGCATATAGGCTTTCTCTAGTTGCGGCGTGTGGGATTTTCATTGCGGTGGCTTCTCTTGCTTCTGAGTGTCAGCTCTGGGCACGCAGCCCTCAGTAGTTGCAGCACTTGGGCTCAGTAGTGGCCTGAGTAGGCTCCTTGGCTCTAGAGCGCTGGCTGGGAAGATCCCACAGGCCACGGAGTTGTGGGCACGGGCTTAGTTGCTCTGTGGCATGTGGGATTCTTAACCCCTGAGCGACAGGGAAGTCCTGGTAGCCTTCTTTAAGCCTCACTTTCTTCATCTGTGAAATGGGCCTTCTGATCATGGTGCAGCCTGAGTGAGGATGGGTGCGCAGTGATGTGAGACAGCGGTGATGAGCCGGCACCTGCTCTGTGCGGGAGGCAGGTTTTCCAGGTGAGCGGGGGCCTGTTGCAGAGCTGGATGGGCTCAGACCCGAGGGGTCCAGATGCTGCTGGTGTGCTGTCCCTGACGGACCCGGGCCATTGTGATCTCATCGCGAGCCTCCTGGATGAGAATGACCTTGCCTCTCTTGGAAGCTCCTCCGTCATGGTTCAACCCTGGGGAGATGCTGTCTCAGGGGAAACCTCAGACGGTCCTGCTTACCCTGTGCCTGCTGATGAGTAGAGAATGGGTCAGTTTCTCTGATGCACACTCCGCCTGTGTCAGAAAACTGTCACAGCAGCTCCCTGTTTGCTCAAGGCCGGGCGTGCCTGCTGCTTTAAAACTCTTCCCAGATGTCTTTTATCCCCCCTCCCATGGTCGTCTCTCATTTTCGTCGCTTTTCTCAGTCCTTTCAGATTGTCTCTTAAAGACCTGCTGTAATAGCCATGCTGGTATTTGTGACCTCAGATGCCATGTCCGATTAAATTACTAGCAGGGACTAGAGGAAAAGGAAGCTAAGACATTTGGCAGGGATTGGGGAGGGCACGTTGATTGAATTCTGCAGCTGAAGTAGAGGGGATGCTGGGGAGCCTTTTCTGAAGGAGGAAGGAATCTAGGGAGGGTCCCTGCATTGGGGGCAGAAGGAGGAGTTTCTCATGTGAGAAACACACATGAGACTGAGCTCAGAGTTTTGGGTTGATTTTGCAGGAAAGTAATGTTTTAGCATTTTAGGGTGAGATGGTTGGATGGCATCCCCGCTGCAATGGGCATGAACTTGGGCAACTCTGGGAGAGGGACAGGGAAGCCTGTTGTGCTGCAGCCTGTGGGGTTGTGAAGAGTCAGACCTGGCAACAACAACAATATTTTAGCATAAGACAAGCTGGTCCCCACTTTCAAAAGAGTCTCCCTCATCCTTTAAGTAGGTGTTCCTCCTCAGCTGGGGCCCACCCTCAGGATTCCTGGTGCAGCAGCTCCGGGATGGGGTCAGAGAGTCTGCATTTCCACCAAGGCCCCAGGTGGCGCTGAGGTTACTGGTCCAGAACCACACTTGGAGAATGGCTGCCCAGAACAGACGGGTTTGGGACTTCTCTGGTGGTCCAGTGGCTAGGTCTCCGAGCTCCCAGTGCAGGGGGCTGGGTTTGATCTCTGGTCGGGGAACTAGATCCCACATGACTAAGAGTTCGCATGCTGGAATGGAGATCAAAGATCCCACGTGCCATAGCTAGGACCTGGCACAGCCAAATAAAAAGCAATGCCCCCGCAGACCCCTTGCTTACTATGAGCCATGCCCATGATACATGCTTCACAGGTGTTGACTCATTTCTCCTCAAACAGCTCTGAGAGGGCGCCATCCATCTCATTTTACACACGGGAAACTGAGGAGGTAAATGAATCTGAGGTGGGCATCCACTGTGCTGCCTCTGATTGTGGTGGTTCTTGTTCAGGGAGGAGTTGTTTAGTCTGCTAGTCATGTCCAACTTTTTGCAACCTCATGGACTGTAGCCTGCCGGGCTCCTCTGCCATGGGATTTCCCAGGCAAGAATGCTGCAGTAGGTTGCCGTTTCCTTCTCCAGGGGATCTTACCGACCCTGGGATTGAACGTGCATCTCCTGCATGGTCTCCTTCTGGTTTTTGTCATGGGGCCACCAGGGAAGCCTTTTGAATTCAAGAGTCCCTCTCCTCTGCTGATGGGAGTTTGGGACCTTGCGTCCTTAAACGACCTTTCCAAGACCTTCTGATGGTTCATGGGGGATTAGAACAACAAACAGGAGGAGGTTGGGGGCAGCTGAGCCTCCCGAGACGGAGGCAGCTGCTGAGCCACGAGGGTGAGGCGGTGCTGTCGCTTGGGTGAGCACGAGGCAGAGCAGGCTCCGTGTCCCTGCTGCACTCAGGTCTGATCTCGGGCTGTTCGCTCCCCAGGCTCTGACGTGTGTGCTCAGACGCTCGGTCGTGTCCAACTCTTTGTGACCCCATGGACTGTAGCCCTCCAGGTTCCTCTGTCCATGGGGATACTCCAGGCAAGAATACTGGAGTGAGTTGCCATGCCCTTCTCCAGGGGAATCTTTCCAACCGAGGGATTGAAGCCAGGTCTCCCACATTGCAGGAAGATTCTTTACCATCTGAGCCACCCGGGAAGCCCAAGAATACTGGAATGGGTAGCCTGTCCCTTCTCCAGGAGATCTTTCCAACCCAGGAATCGAACTGGGGTCTCCTGCATTGCAGGTGAATTCTTTAGCAGCTGAGCTACCAGGGAAGCCATCTCCAGAAATATCCCTGACATCAGGGTTCTCTTCCCCAGTGTCTGGTTCCTGCATCCAGCCCTGTAGCGCCATGCTTGTGTGCCTCAGTCACGGGCCAGGGCTGGGGAGCTGGTTTCAGAGTGTAGCTAACATCCTATCTGCTCTGTTGACCTCGAACCAGGTGTTGTGACTCCCTTCCCTGTGGTGAAGCTCACTCAGTCCTCTTAAATTCATAATTTTAATTTCTGTGGCTACCACTCAGATGGTAAAGAATCTGCCTGCAATGCAGGAGACCTGGGTTCAATCCCTGGGTCAGGAAAATCCCCTGGAGGAGGGCATGGCTGGAGTATTCTTGCTGGAGAATCCCCATGGACAGAGGAGCCTGGTGGGCTACAGTCCATGGGGTTGCAAAGAGTCAGACATGACTGAGTGACTAACATTTACACTTACCACTATGAAGCTATCAGATTTTTGTCTGTTTAATTCCACCACCTGGAAAGCCCAGATGAGTGAAAAGGTGGGAGGTAAATAAGTGGATGGGTGGGAGGATGGGTGGGAGGAGGGATGGATGAGTGGATGGGTGGATAAATGGATGGGTGGATAAATGGATGGGTGGATGGGTGGATGGATGAACAGACATGAATGGACAGGTGAGTGTATGAGTGTGTCGGTGGACAGGTATATGGATGAGTGCACGCATGGGTGGAAGGAAGGAAGGGAGAGAGGGAAAAGGAAGAAAAGTGGTGCTAGTGGTAAAGAACCCACCTGCCAAGGCAGGAGACACGAGATGCAAGTTTAGTCCCTAGGTCGGGAAGACCCCCTAGAGGAGGGCATGGCAAGCCACTCCAGTATTCTTACCTGGAGAATCCCCATGGACAGAGGAGCCTGGTGGGCTACAGTCCATGGGGTCATAAAGAGTTGGACGACTGAAGTGACTTAGCCCGCACGAAAGTCCGCTCATCCATCCATCTGCCAACTCACCCATTCTACTACAAAGACTCTGAACACAGTGATGATCAGTTCCTCTACGATTTAGTAGTTAATGGGTACTGTGGAATATTCTCGAGAAAAGTAGCCACTCACTGAATGGACATCACATATTAGAGAAACCTCCCCAGGCAGGGGTGGTTCGGGAGAGGCCAGTAGCATACAGCCTACTGCAGAGCCAGCTGTCTTCCAGCAGTAGGCTCGAATAAGGGGCGTCTCTGTAGGGCCGTGTGAGTTAAGAGCTTCAGGGTGGGGACTGAAACGAACAGGTTTGGCAGGAGGTGGGAGCACTCTAATAATGAGCATGGTGAGGCCTCTGCCCCTTCAAAGTGCGGCGTAAAGAGGGGGGAGTAGAGAGGAGGAAACGGGCTCCCTGGAGTAGTGTCTTGAAGATATGTGCTACCCACACATGTGTCTTCTGTTGGAACTGGTGAGCCAAAGTTGCTGGATGTTTATTCTCTTGGCACTTAAAAAAAATTATTTATTTATTTGTCCTGGGTCTTAGTTGCAGCTCGTGGGATCCAGCTCCCTGCATGCATGCTCAGTTGTGACCCCACAGACTGTAGCCCACCAGGCCCCCTATCCATGGGATTCGCCAGGCAAGAATGCTGGAGTGAGTTGCCATTTCCTTCTCCATGGGATCTTCCGAATCCAGGGATCAAACCCGAATCTCCTGCATTGCAGACAAGTTCTTTACTGCTGAGCCCCTTGGGAAGCCCCTCTAGCTCCCTGACCAGGGATCAGACCTGGGCCCCCTTCATTGGGAGTGTGGAGTCCTAGCCACTGGACCACCAGGGAAGTCGCATGGCCATTCATCTCTTCACGCAGAGAGTGGTACTGGAGAGGTGGAGACAGGGACTCCTCCGTGTCAGTTGTCTGTCTTTTTAGATGCGCTGTGTGTGTCCCGGGGAGCAGAGTCATCAGCTCATCTTGTTCTGCACAGGTTGGAGTTATTCTTTCTTTAGCATCCTCATACGCACTCACATACACACATGGCGTGGGGAGCAGAGCGGCAGAACTTGCTCAAATGCTGGGGAAGTCCCATGGGATGAGAGCTTTGGCTTGAATGATGGGTAGAGGGACTATGTAAAACAGTTTCCAGGATTTTCTGATGTAGACGCTTCTTGAGGCTGGCCACCAGAGGACGACAAATACCAATAATGGTTTGCAGACGTCGCCCCTTTACATTTTGTTTACTTCTCTATTTAAGAATTGGCTGGGATTTTTTGTTCTCGTTAGTTTAGCTTCCTATCAGTTGTGAGTGTTGCTTTTTGCAAAGTGGTCAACATAAGGAGAATTGGAGTTCATCAGCCTAATAACTGTTGGGCTCGAGATCAAGACTCTAAATAGGATGTGGAGTTATCTTTTTTTTTTAATTTATTTTAAAAAATTGAAGTAAAGTCGATTTACAGTGTTTGTTTACAGTGTTAGTTGCTGTTATTTATATGTGTGTGTGTATATATCCATGTAATATATATGTAAAACCATGTGTGTGTGTAGTGGTTTAGTCACTCAGTTGTGTCTAACTCTTGCGACCTCATGGACATGGCATTCTCCAGGCAGGAATATTGGAGTGGGTTGCCATTTCTTCCTCCCAGTGGTCTTCCTGACCCAGGGATCCAACGTACATCTTCTGCATTGCAGGTGGATTCTTTACCACTGAGCCACCAGGGAAGCTTTCAAGGAACAGGACTCCCTTCAACTAAGTCATCAGAGGCCGAATCAACCTTGTGGGAAACCCCAGTCTCCTCAAACCCTGGCTGTGGCCATGGGAGTTGTGAGGGGACGAGGGATGCTGTTGTCAGTGCAGACCGACCCCAGGTTGCTCTGGGCCTGGGTCCTGCTTGAGAGGGGCTTGTCTGCCTTGGTTTCAGCAGCGGCCTGCTCACTGGGACAGGCAGAAGGGGTGCCCGGGCCGCAGCTGCAGGGAGCTTCATCTCCACGGACACCCTGCTGTCTGCCTCTGGGGAGTGCTGTCTGTGCCGCCTGGAAGGTCAGACGTGGGTGAGGGATGGATGGTTTGCTGTCCTTAGGAAATGTTCCACCTGAAACGGTGCCCCCGGTAGCTCAGGCGCTGGCGCAGGGCTGCATGCCTTTCCTTCCCACCATGTTCATCACTCATGCCCTGTCCCAGCTGAGGAATCCAGCCAGTGCCTCCCCGTTTGAAGGACAGTTCTTAGCCTTTTATACAGCTTTTTAAAATTTCTTTATTATTTTTTAACTCTCAGTTTTGTTTATTTATTTACTTTACAATATTGTATTGGTTTTGCCATACATTGGCATGAATCCGCCATGGGTGTGCATGTGTTCCCCATCCTGAACCCCGCTCCCACCTCCCTCCCCATCCTATCCCTCTGGGTCATCCCAGTGCACCAGCCCTGAGTACCCTGTATCATGCATCGAACCTGGACTGGCCATTCGTTTCACATTAAAATAGCTTTATTTCTGTATTTATATGGCTGTGTTGGGTCTTCATTACTGAGTGGGCTTTTTTCTAGTTGTGGAGAGCATGGGTGGGCCACTCTCTAGGGATTCTTTTTTTGCCGAGCACAGGCTCTAGATGTTCGGGCTCAGTCGTTGCAGCTCCCAGGCCCCAGGGCACAGGCTCAGTAGTTTTGGTGCATGGACTTAGCTGTCCCTGCAGTATGTGGGATTTACCCTGACTTTGCCTCTGAGCCACCAGGGAAGCCCCATCATTGTTTTTTTATTTTTAAATTGAAACATCAGTCCTGTGAGATGGATACTGTCGTGATTCCCATTTTCCAGTTGAGAAAACCGAGATACAGAAAGAGGTGACAGCTTGTCTGGAGTTTTCTGGGTCTCCTACTGCAGCAGTCTGGTGCTGGAGTCCATCCCTGACTCACACTGGGTCGCTTAGTCATCCTCAAGCAAGAGGTTCTTTGAGTTCAGCTTAGACTGTACTCCCTGTCATCTTCGGACCACTTTGGCTCACAGTTATATTTGCTTTGGTAAACCAAATCAAGCCAAACCAAGCCAAACCAAACCAAAGATGCAAAATAATTCATTGTATACATTGAAAAACATGGAGAATCCACCCAAACTGGGGTTTGGCAGATGCTGAATGGTTAGCCATGGGGCCAGAATTAAGGCTTCCTTCCCTGCTATGAGCTGGGACCTGACTTTGTCAAGTGGCACCACCATTTTTGCCTGATGGCCCTGTGTCACTGTGGTTCTGAGCAGTTGTGTACTGGGAAAAGGAGCAGGGAGGGGAGATGGGCCTCTCCAGACTTTATACTGAATGTCCTTTTATGGGGAGAAGGCCTGTTTATCGTGTACCTTTGTTCGAGTGTGTTCAACTCTGAGCTCAGTCCTACAGAGTGATTTCTGAATGTGTCTACTACAGTGAAATGGAACAAGCCAGAGATGTTCACACTTCCTTTTGTCATTGTTGTTCGGTTGCTACGCACGCCCGACTCTTTGCAGTACCATGGAATGCACCACAGGACTCCTCTGTCCTTCACTGTCTCCAGGAGTTTGCTCAGATTCCTGTCCGTTGAGTCGATGGTGCTATCTAACCACCTTATCCTCTGGTGCCCCTTTCTCCTTTTCCCTTCAACCGCTCCCAGCATCAGGGTCTTTTCCAGTGAGTCGGCTCTTTGCATCAGGTGACCAAAGTATTGAAGCTTCAGCTTCATCATCAGTCCTTCAAATAAACATTCAGGGTTGATTTCCTTTAGCATTGACTAGTATGATCTCCTTGCAGTCCGAGGGACTCTCAAGAGTCTTCTCCAGCACCACAGTTTGAAAGCATCAGTTCTTCATGGCTCAGCCTTCTTTATGGTCCAAATCTCACATCCATACAGAACTACTGGAAGAACATTAGCTTAGACTATATGGACCTTTGTTGGCAAAATAATGTCTCTGCTTTTTATTATGCTGTCTAGGTTTGTCATAGCTTTCCTTCCATGGAGCAAGCGTCTTTTAATTTCATGTCTGCAGTCACTGTCTGCAATGACTTTGGAGCCAAGGAAATAAAGTCTGTCACTGCTTCCACTTCCTCCCCTTCTATTTGCCGTGAAGTGGGCAAGCTGGTCCTGTCTAGGGTCCGCAAACTTTCAGGCTGGTCATTGGGAATGTCAGCCTCCAGAGATTACTGAGGACCTATGTCTTTGTGGTCACTCTTGTCTACTTTGGACTTGGTTAAGCACTTGGTGGATGGATGGATGGATGAATATCGTGGTGAAGGGAAGCTGTCTTTAGTGCAGAATAAATCAGTCCAAATGACAGCTCTGTGGAGATCAGATGCGGTATTTTAGATGTGTTATGGATACGGGAACTCTGATCTGCATCTTAAAGCAACAAAGGTGAACATTCTCCGTTTCTTATGTGTGTATCCAGATCTTTGTTGTATGACTTTGGGACCTGCCCCACCAGGGTGCTCGCAGCCCAGGCACGCGTGTATCCGGGCAGAGACTTTGTTTCTGTTTCCTGCAGCGCTCATTCGCTCCCTAACTCACCCTTGCAGATCGCTCACGGGTGAGTCTCACGGGGCTGACAACACACTTGGTGTGACGGTAGTGCTGTTCTGGGTGTATGACCACAGGTCTGAGGGTGGTTTCTAAAGGCGGTTGTGCGATAGGTTTAAAGCTTGGAGAGCAGCCCTGGCCCCAGACTGCAGAGGGGCTGGGTTTAGGGAATGCTTTCTGAAGGAGAGAAACTGATCTCAGTGTCCAGCAGTTGACCTGCAGCTGCCTCCCGGGTCCGCACAAACCATCTCTCTGCCCTTGACCCTCCCAGGCTCTCCCTTTCCTGCTCACCTCTCTTTTAGGTCTCCAGGAGACCTCAGGCCTTTGTGGCCGCCTTTCTGGGTATAGAGCTCATGCAGCACCCGGTTTATCTCAGCCCTGGTGTTAACTGTTGTCTCTTCTCTGATTGCCCCTTAGACTGTGAGCTCCTGGAGGGCAGGGGCTTCACGCAGCACCAGCTGCTGCCGTGTTAGCAGGCAATAAATCCCTGTGAACTGGCCCAGCCCTCTAACCTCCCCTACCCATCACAAGCATCTTCATGCTCTCGAGGTCCAGGAGCCAGGGAGGGGCACTGGCACGTGCTGAATGCCCATGGTAGGCCAGCTGTGTGATGCACAGATGCCTTCTTTAACGGCAGCTTTGCAGTGATTCCCATTTTACAGATGAGAAGACAGAGGCTGGGAAGTGAAGTAGCTTGGCAAAGGCAAACAGCTCATGGGGAGTGGGGCAGTGTTGTGCCCACCCCACCCCAGAGGGACCCTCCTGAACTGTTCTTGCCAAAGACTCTGTTTTCTTCCTTTCTTTTATTTAGCTTTGGCTGCGCTGGGTCGTCACTGCTGTGAGGGCTTCCCTCTAGTTGTGGCGAGCAGGGGCTGCTCTCCAGTTGCCGCGTGTGGGCTTCTCGCCACGTGGCTCTTCCGGTTGCCGAGCCTGGGCGCTAGAGTGCATGGGCCCAGTAGTTGCAGCACATGTGCTCAGGTGCCCTGCAGCGTGTGGGATCCTAGTTCTCTGACCAGGGATTCAGTCCGTACCCCCACCCCCAGCACCAGTAGGGATGCCCCAGGGACTTGATTTTGAGGCTGCACTGGAGAACGAGCACTCGACCTGAGGCCTCCAAGGGCAGCGTCTTAGATTGCTGGCAACTTCCCTGCCTCTTGCTTGGGTAACCTCTGACCTTTGGGCCGAGGCCATTCTGAGCCTTGGATCCCGTCTGTCCCCAGGGTTCTGGGGACAGCCCTAGACTTGAACTTGACGTTTGTTCCCAGGGGTATCGTACGTAGGTCAGGCAGTCAGAATGATGGGCCCTGGCCCTGGGTTGACTCAATGGGGTCCTATTTTCTTTATTAACATTTTGCCTGATGAGAATGTTGTCGTGAGTCGACTTTTAAGAAATATTTGCATATCTCATTTCTTTGTCTAATTAGCGTGGCAAGAATGATGGCCCAGTTTTCACGCCTGAATACGTAACTATTGCGGTGTCAGGCGCTGAGGGGCTGGTCTCGCACCTCATCCAGGCTTTGTTTCAATCCGCGCTCCAGACTTGCCTTTGAAAAGAGCTCACCTTGTCAACCAAACAGGATCCTTCCACTGCCGCAAAATAACATCTGAGATTAAAGGACGCTTTTGTCAATGTTTCTGTGTGACTCTGAGCTTCAGATCACTAGAGGTGCTTAACATAAGAAGTGTACTCTCTGCCTATACTCCGTTTTTTAATTAAGTAGAATTTTTGAAAGGGAGAGGAGGAATTTGTTTAAGTATGGCCTTTCCTCTGATACAGCCCTGCCTTTGCATAGCACCGTATGAATCCTCTTTTTCACTCATTGCGTGCACACTCAGTTGCTCAGCTTTGTCCGACTCTTTGTGACCCCATGAATTGTAGCCTGCTCAGCTCCTCTGTCCATGGGATCTCCCAGGCAAGGATACTGGAGTCGGTTGCCTTTTCCTCCTCCAGGCGATCCTCCTGACCCAGCAATCAAAGCTGCTTTTCCTGCATTGGCAGACAAATAAATAAATCATTTAAAGGAGTTTATTTGGCTGTGCTGGGTCTTAGCTGTGGCTCATGACGTCTTCATCTTTGTTGTGGAATGGGAGCTCTTTTTCAGTTGGGACATGTGAACTCTTAGTTGTGGCACGTGGGATCTAGTTCCCTGACTAGGGATTGAGTGTGTGCCCCCTACGTTGGGAGTTCAGAGTCTTAGCCACTGAACCATCAGGGAAGTCCCAAGAAGTGAAATTCTGACTGGAGGTCCTTCCGAGTCAATATATAGAAACTTTTCTCAGTCTTTTAAACCCTGGACAGTAATTCACTATGTCTGAGCCCTCTCCTAGTGGACCTTTATGTTCTTTCCCAGGTTTCACTTTCAGAAGACAGTGCTGCATCAGATGTCCTTCCTGTTTAGACGCAACTGATGTCTTCGTGGAGAATTGTCTTGGGCCCCCAGCCACAGTGGAGGTTTTTCTTAGAATTCTGAAAAAATATTCATTTTCTTCATTTTGATGTGACTTGTGCTTCCCTTCTGTGGTTGACTGAAGGCCTGTGCTGGTTTTCTGAGTATAACTGGTAGCAGGAAGGCGTGAAGGATTGGAGAGAGTGAGGAGTGCTGGATATTCCAGAAGACTTAGAGATGCTTCAGAGCCCCTGGCTGAGAGGAGTTAGGGGAGTCTGGTGTGAAAGGACAGACAGCCCCTGAAACTTCCACGGTCCCCACAAAACTGGATGTTTCATTCAGCTGCCCATTACCAAACTGGTTGCTTACCAGAAAAGAGCGAAAGGCATTTGTGGACAAAAGCAGAGCACACTAAAGGGAACTTTTCTCCCAGCGTCTCTCCTCAGAATCTCTTATGCAAAGGCCGAGGTGAACCTTGCAGAAGCATTGCTGAGTATGTCTACCTTGGTCACACACCTTCTGCATCTCTCTAGTGTCTCCAGGCTCATGCTCCCAATGTTTACCATTGTACTTAAGACTGTCAATATGGCATGATGCTTGGGGCTCTAGCAGCCGTTTTGTGACCATGAAGCAATGAGCACAAGGATGAGCAGTTAGTTGCTAAACATGGACCTTTAGGGCTTGGTTCCTAAGGACATTGTTGAGCAACTAAACTAAAATCAGCATTCACCCACCTTCAGACGACTTATAAAAAACAACAAAAGAAACTTACTTGTTTGATCTAAAAAAAGATGCTCAGTACTTCAGTCCAAATATCCCCAGGGATTCAGTGACTTTGTGGCTATGTGATCCTAGGCAAGGTAGCGTACTCTCTGAGTCTCCATCTCCGCATCCCCAAACGGGGATAGTTATTCGTCCTTCTCAGAGTTTTTACAAGGCTTAGATGAAGCGACATTTCTGCTGTGCTTAGCGCCGTATTCAACCTGCAGAAAGTGCTTGGTGGTTACCACCCACAGGTGTATTATTGCCCAGACTTCCTGCCTGACTCAGAGTCCTTACTGCTGAGCCATAGCTCGTGCTGCGGTCCCCATGTGATGGTCTCATCTCACCAGACTGACTCTTGCCAGTCCCTTGAGGCCTCGCTCAAGTGCCAGCTCCCCTGTGAAGACTGCTTGGTTTGATTACTCCTTGGGAAGTGGGTTTTTCTCTTCAGAGGAAGAGAAGGCTCCGCTGAGAATTGTCCTGGAAGAATGGGGAAAACTCAGGCTATTTCTTCTGTCACCTGAGGAGGCAGCGATGAGGCACCGCAGAGCCTGTAAACTAGCCCAGGTGTGTTTTGCTTCATTTCTTCTCCGAGGCCCGCTGACATGCAGCCGCACTTCAGCAGGTCCTCTTTGTCTGGCCGTGGCTCTCCCCGCCTCTGCTGAGGGTGTGTGATCGTCTCTGTCCACCCACCAGTCTAGGTGAGCCGTCTCCCCTCCCGTCGGTGCCCGGAGTTACCACCTTTCAGTTGCCCTTCTCCTTACATGCTCAGCTGTCTCCAGCTTTTTGTGGCCCTATTTAAATTACACTGACTGACGATTCCAGTCGTGAAAGGGCAGCGTTGTGAGAATCTACTGGAGTCCAGCTGAAAGACTTTGTTTCTGTGAGCTGTGTCCTCATGGTTTTACTCCCTTTCTTGAATCTTTATTTCAAAATTTTCTTCTTTTTATTCAATGTGAATGTGAGTGCAGGTAGAACAAGTTTAATAATGTGTCCCTGTCACAGTATCTATGTTTCAGGCTGACGAAGACAGAGCCCTAAGAGAAAACTTGCACTCAGGTATGCCAAGAGTATACGGCTCACAGCGCTTTCGCAAGCTAATTGTTTCCCATGTTTTCCCCTGCTTAGATCTCTTAAAAATTACAGAGCATAAAGTGATGGAGAGTGAAAATCCATGTCTGCCTCACTCTTCCCATCCAACAATCGGCATTTACTCTTCCAGGGTTCCTTCCTAATGATTATATTTATAATCATTATACCATATAGCTATATCTATAGATGATATATATCTACAGATGATATATATGATATATATATCTATATATAATTATAATCATTATATAATCTATATTATAGATTATATATATATTATAATTTATGCATGTTTACACTGTACCTCCAATTTTTTAATTTTTGTTTGTTTAAAAGTATGTTGTGAACTATAGCAAGGTGAAAAGACAGCCTTCAGAATGGGAGAAAATAAAAGCAAACGAAGCAACTGATAAAGGATTAATCTCAAAAATATATAAGCATCTCCTGCAGCTCAATTCCAGAAAAATAAGCGACCCAATCAAAAAATGGGCCAAAGAACTAAACAGACATTTCTCCAAAGAAGACATACAGATGGCTAACAAACACATGAAAAGATGCTCAACATCACTCATTATCAGAGAAATGCAAATGAAAACCACAATGAGGTACCATCTCACCCGGTCAGAATGGCTGCTATCAAAAAGTCTACAAACAATAAATGCTGGAGAGGGTGTGGAGAAAAGGGAACCCTCTTACACTATTGGTGGGAATGCAAACTAGTACAGCCACTATGGAGAACAGTGTGGAGATTCCTTAAAAAACTGGAAATAGAACTGCCATACGACCCAGCAATCCCACTGCTGGTCATACACACCGAGGAAGCCAGAATTGAAAGAGACACGTGTACCCCAATGTTCATCGCAGCACTGTTTATAATAGCCAGGACATGGAAGCAACCTAGATGTCCATCAGCAGATGAATGGATAAGAAAGCTGTGGTACATATACACAATGGAATATTACTCAACCATTAAAAAGAATGCATTTGAATCAGTTCTAATGAGGTGGATGAAACTGGAGCCTATTATACAGAGTGAAGTAAGCCAGAAAGAAAAACACCAATGCAGTATACTAACACATATATATGGAATTTAGAAAGATGGTAACCTTAACCCTGTATACGAGACAGCAAAAGAGACACAGGTGTATAGAACAGTCTTTGGGACTCTGTGGGAGAGGGCGAGGGTGGGATGGTCTGAGAGAATAACATTGAGACGTGTATATTATCACATGTGAAACAGATCACCAGTCCAGGTTCGATGCATAAGTCAGGGTGTTCAGGGCTGGAGCACTGGGATGACCCTGAAGGATGGGATGGGGAGGGAGGTGGGAGGGGGCTTCAGGATGGGGAACACATGTGCACCGGGGCTGATTCATGTCAGTGTATGACAAAATCCACTACAATATTGTAAAGTAATTAGCCTCCAATTAAAATAATAAATTTTAAGAAATAAAGGGAAAGGAGGCACAAAAGGAGAGAAAAAAAGTATGTTGTGTCACTTTCCGCAGTGGATTCACCGTGGATCTACGGCACACCTTTTTTTTGGTCATGCCCCGTGGAATGTGAGATCTTAGTTCCCTGACTAGGGATTGGACCCATGCCCCTGCAGTGGAAGCTCAGAGTCGTAACCACTGGACCACTGAGGAAGTCCCTACTAACAGTCTTTTTTTAGCAGCTATGATTGTGTTTTATGGAAAGCCTCATCTTAGCTTATGCTCTATATACTTGGAGGGAGGGCTTGGTTTCTCATTTGTTTTGTATATTTTTTAAAAAACTAGACAGGGAAGAGAGGAGACAATTAAAAGGAGGATGAGTGTTTTTAATAAGCATTTGACAAATTCAACATCCATTCATAATAAAACTGTCAGAAAAAAATAGAAGTGGAAGGGAACTTCCTCAACTTGATAAAGAATATCTACAACCCCTGCTCCCCATATGCTGCTGCTGCTGCTGCTGCTAAGTCGCTTCAGTCATGTCTGACTCTTTGCGACCCCGAAGATGGAAGCCCACCAGGCTTCCCCGTCCCTGGGATTCTCCAGGCAAGAACACTGGAGTGGGTTGCCATTTCCTTCTCCAATGCATGAAAGTGAAAGTGAAGTTGCTCAGTCGAGTCCGACTCTTAGCGACCCCATGGATTGCAGCCTACCAGGCTCCTCCGTCCATGGGATTTTCCAGGCAAGAGTACTAGAGTGGGGTGCCATTGCCTTCTCCAACCCCCCATATAGTTAACAGTACATATAATGGTGAATGATTGTATGCTTTCCCCCTAAAATTGGGAACAAGCCAAGTGTGCCTGCTTTCACTGCTGTTACTCAACGTAGTTCTGGGTCTTCCAGCTGATGCAATAAAGCAAGAAAAGAAAATACATTTGGATGAGAAAAGAAGCAAAACCAGCCTTTCCATGTAGACAAGATGCTTGTCTATATAGAAAGCCCAAGGAACCTACAAAAAATCTCCTAAACCTGCTAAGAGAATTTAGCAAGTCCCAGTACACAAGATAAATATACAAAAATAAATTGTATTTCTGTATATTAGCAACAACATTTGGTTGTTGTTTAGTCGCTAAGTTGTATCTGACTTTTTCTAACCCCAAGGACTGCAGCATGCCAGGCTTCACTATCTCCCTGAGTTTGCTCAGACTCATCTCCATTGAGGTGGTGATGCTATCTAACCATCTCATCCTCTGCTGCCCCCTTCTCCTTTTGCCTTCAATCTTTCCCAGCCCCAGGGTCTTTTCCAGTGAGTTGCCTCTTCACATCAGATGGCCAAAGTATTGGAGCTTCCACTTCAGCATCAGTCCTTCCAATGAATATTTAGGGTTGATGTCCTTTAGGATTGACTGGTTTGATCTCCTTGCAGTTCAAGGGATTCCCAAGAGTCTTCTCCAGCACCACAGTTCAAAACATCAATTATTCGGTGCTCAGCTTTCTTCAGTATATTAAGAACAACATGTGGACACCAAAATAATTTGCACTTGCCCCAAAATAAGGAGAAATTCTTGGAAGTAAATCTACCAAACGTGTATAGGACTTCTATGCTGAAAATTATGTGATTATACAATGGCAATGAAAGAAATAAAAGATCTAAATGAATTGAACCATATGCCATGTTTATGGATTGGGTGACTCCACATGATAATACTGATACCAGTTTTCTTCAAAATCAATATACAGGTTTAATGCAATTTCTATCAAAATTCCAGCAAAGTTTTTTCTGTTGAATATACACAAGATTAGTCTAGAGTTTATATGGAAAGGCAAAGGAAGCAGAATAAACATTTTTTTTTTAAGAAGAGTAAGGTAGATTGAGTCAGTCTACTCAATTTCAAGACATATAGTAATCAAGTCTAGTGGTTTTGGCAGAGAGAGAGACAAATAGATCAATGGAACAGCATCAGTTCAGTTCAGTTCAGTTGCTCAGTCAGGTCCGACTTTTTGCGACCCCATGAATCACAGCACGCCAGGCCTCCCTGTCCATCACCAGTAACTCCCGGAGTTCACTCAAACTCATGTCCATCGAGTCAGTGATGCCATCCAGCCATCTCATTCTCTGTCATCCCCTTCTCCTCCTGCCCCCAATCCCTCCTGGCATCAGAGTTTTTTCCAGTGAGTCAACCCTTCGCATGAGGTGGCCAAAGTATTGGAGTTTCAGCTTTAGCATCAGTCCTTCCAATGAACACCCAGGATTGATCTCCTTTAGGATGGACTGGTTGGATCTCCTTGCAGTCCAAGGGATTCTCAAGAGTCTTCTCCAGCACCACAGTTCAAAAGCATCAATTCTTCAGCGCTCAGCTTTCTTCACAGTCCAACACTCACATCCATACATGACCACGGGAAAAACTATAGCCTTGACCAGACGGACCTTTGTTGGCAAAGTAATGTCTCTGCTTTTTAATATGCTGTCTAGGTTGGTCATAACTTTCCTTCCAAGGAGTAAGCGTTTTTTAATTTCATAGAGAGCCCAGAAATAAACCCCAATAAATATACCTAACTGATTCTTTACAAAAGTGCAAAAGAAAATCAGTGTAAGGAATGATAGCCTTTTCAACAAATGAGTAACTGGACATTTATAAACCAACAGACAACCCCCCCACCTCAAATGTTAGCACAGGGAGCCCTACGCAATATTCTGTGATAATCTATATGAGAAAAGGATCTAAAAAAGAGTAAATGTATGCACCGGTGTAACTGAACCAGTTTGCTGTACGCCCGAAACCAGCACAACATAGTAAATCAACTAGGCTCCAATAAAATTAAAATTTAAAACCGTGTCTCACACCTCATGCAAAAGTTAACTCAAAGCAGATTATGGTTTTAAATGTAAGACATACATTTATAAAACTTTCAGAAAAATAGAAAATCTTTAGGGTCTAAGAGTATACAAAGAGTTTTTAGAATAGACGCCAAGGCATAATCCCTTAAAGAAAGAGTTGATAGGTTGGACTTCATAAAAAAATAACTTTTGCTTTGTAAAGACCTTGTTTGAAAAGACAAGCTATAGACTGGGAGAAAATATTTGTAAGCCACATATCTGACAAAGGAGTAGTAAAGAGTTCTCAAAGCTCAACAGTGAAAAACAACCAATCCAAATAGAAAATGGGGAAATGTTTCACTGAGGAGGATCTGAAGTTGGCAGATAAACAGATGAAAAGATGATGTTCAGCATCATTAGACATTTAGGGAAATGTAAATTGAAACCACAGTGGCTATCTAAATAATACCTATCAGATTGTCTTAAACTTTTAAAACAGTGACAACACCAAAAAGCTAGTGAGGATGCAGGAAACCAGTGTCATTCATATGCTTCTGGGGGGATTATGAAACAGGACAATCACTTGGGAAACTAGTTTGGCAGTTTCTTCTGAAACTAAGCCATCATCTAATCCAGCTGTCGCACTCCTGGGCATTTACCCCAGAGAAATGAAAGCTTAGGTTCATGCAGATACTACCTGCACATGAATGTCCATTGAAGCTTTATGTATAACAGTTCCAAACTGAGGATGGCTCGGATGGCCTTTAACAGATGACTAGGACAGAAATGGTATGGACCTAACAGAAGCAGAAGATATTAAGAAGAGGTGGCAGGAATACACAGAAGAACTGTACAAAAAAGATCTTCACGACCAAGATAGTCACGATAATGTGATCACTGACCTAGAGCCAGACATCTTGGAATGTGAAGTCAAGTGGGCCTTAGAAAGCATCACTACGAACAAAGCTAGTGGTGGTGATGGAATTCCAGTTGAGCTATTTCAAGTCTTGAAAGATGATGCTGTGAAAGTGCTGCACTCAATATGCCAGCAGATTTGGAAAACTCAGCAGTGGCCACAGGACTGGAAGAGGTCAGTCTTCATTCCAATCCCAAAGAAAGGCAATACCAAAGAATGCTCAAACTACCGCACAGTTGCACTCATCTCACACGCTAGTAAAGTCATGCTCAAAATTCTCCAAGCCAGGCTTCAGCAGTATGTAAACCGTGAACTCCCAGATGTTCAAGCAGGTTTTAGAAAAGGCAGAGGCACCAGAGATCAAATTGCCAACATCCGCTGGATCATGGAGAAAGCAAGAGAGTTTCAGAAAAACATCTATTTCTGCTTCATTGACTATGCCAAAGCCTTTGACTGTGTGGATCACAATAAACTGTGGAACATTCTGAAAGAGATGGGAATCCCAGACCACCTGACCTGCCTCTTGAGAAACCTGTATGCAGGTCAGGAAGCAACAGTTAGAACCGGTCATGGAACAACAGACTGGTTCCAAATAGGAAAAGGAGTGCGTCAAGGTTGTATATTGTCACCTTGCTTATTTAACTTATATGCAGAGTACATCATGAGGAACGCTGGGCTGGAAGAAGCACAAGCTGGAATCAAGATTGCTGGGAGAAATATCAATAACCTCAGATATGCAGATGACACTACCCTTATGGCAGAAAGTGAAGAGGAACTCAAAAGCCTCTTGATGAAAGTGAAAGAGGAGAGTGAAAAGGTTGGCTTGAAGCTCAACATTCAGAAAACAAAGATCATGGCATCTGGTCCCATCACTTCATGGGAAATAGATGGAAAAACAGTGGAAACAGTGTCAGACTTTGTTTTTTTGGGCTCCAAAATCACTGCAGATGCTGATTGCAGCCATGAAATTAAAAGACGCTTGCTCCTTGGAAGGAAAGTTATGACCAACCTTGATAGTATATTAAAAAGCAGAGACATTACTTTGCCGACCAAGGTCCGTCTAGTCAAGGCAATGGTTTTTCCCGTGGTCATGTATGGATGTGAGAGTTGGACTGTGAAGAAAGCTGATCGCCGAAGAATCGATGCTTTTGAACTGTGGTGTTGGAGAAGACTCTTGAGAGTCCCTTATACTGCAAGGAGATCCAACCAGTCCATTCTAAAGGAGATCAATCCTGGATGTTCATTGGAGGGACTGATGCTAAAGCTGAAACTCCAATACTTTGGCCACCTCATGCGACGAGTTGACTCACTGGAAAAGACTCTGATGCTGGGAAAGGTTGGGGGCGGGAGGAGAAGGGGACGACGGAGAATGAGATGGCTGGATGGCATCACCGACTCTGTGGACATGAGTTTGAGTGTACTCCGGGAGTTGGTGATGGACAGGGAGGCCTGGCGTGCTGTGATTCATGGGGTCGCGGAGAGTCGGACACGACTGAGCGACTGAACTGAACTGAACTGAACTGAACTGAGGCAGTGGTACACCCAAGGCCGTGGAGTACTGCTCTGCAGTGAGAAGGCAGCCAGCTGATCAGTTTCCAGAGGATGATCCTGAACGAAAAGGCCTGAGCCCCACAGGTTGCATACTGTAGGCTTCCATTTCTGTTACATTCTTGAAATTACAAAATTACAGGACTAGAGAACAGATGGATGGTTACCAGTGGCTTAACTGGGATGAGTGTGGGAAGAAAGTGGCTGCATTTATAAAAGGGCGACACACGGTGACAGACACATTCTGTTGCTGAACAGCGTTGGTCGATGTCAGTACATTCACTGATACTGCGTGAAGATGTCACCGTTGGAGGCAGCTGGGCGAAGGGCACACAGGGCTCCCGCTTTTATTTCTTTCTAGGTTTGGATACCTGCCTGTGAATCTACCGTTATCTCATAATTAAGAGGGTTTTTTTGTAAGACTATAGTGTCTCTTTTTCTAGAGTGGATCTACTACACTTTTTAAAAACAATTATTTTTTTGCCACACCCCGAGGCATATGGGATCTTAGTTCCCTGACCAAAGATCGAATCCGTGCCCCCTGCATTGAAAGCGTGGAGTCTTTCCCACTGGACCCTCAGGGAAGTCCCCTCCTGCACTTCTCTTGACTGTTCCTGTCGCACTTCATGGAGTGCTTCACATTCGCCTGTATCCCATATGCCTGGGTGGAGGTGTTTTTGTCTGTTCTGTGAAATTTTTTTGGTAGGAATTTGATTAGAGGAGAAAGAAGGTAAACGCTGGAAGGGAGAAAAGTGGTTTTCTTTCTTTGAAACAGGTTCCTTTAAAGTACTTTTGTGTCTTACATTAAAAAGGAATTTCCTTTCCTGGGAGTTTTACTTCTGGTCTGGTGAGGATCTCGGAGTCAGAGTGGGTCCATGAGCTGTTTTGGGGTCTCTAAGCTGCAGTGACAGGCTCTGAATGGCCTTTCATTTTCTTGTATTTAACAGGCCGACATCCACCCCAGAAATGCCCTAAAAACTTGTTATTGGTGCACACGAGGGCGCCACGTGTTCCCCTGCAGGCCACGTGCATTCCCTTCCCTTCTGTCTCTTCCTCCTGCCCTGGCTGACTCTGACCTCATAATCAAGCTTTCACATAGGTAGTATTTGCCACCCAAAGTTCCAGAATTCTCCAGGTTAGGTGTTCCGTGATGTAAGCTGCACACAGGATGCACATCCATCGTCAAGCTGATTTCTTTTACATGCAAGTTACGGTTTCCAGGAAAAGAGAGTGTGGTTTCTTCATATTATCGAATAGCCAACCGTTCATATCAAGAGATGCTAAGAAACCAAAATCATCAATTATTTTGTTGGAAACCTAAAACCTTAAAAAAAAAAAAAGTAGGGTCATTGACAAGGCACAAGTGTCAGAACTCCCTGGAGTGGATTAAGTGGTTCGTGAAGTGGTTTGGTAGCCCTGTTTATCCAGTTCTAGGTCCCAGCCACACAAAGATGAGTAAGCAGTGACATAGGCAGATAGATTACGTCCACTTATTGACAGTGACAAGGGTGACAGCTGGCCTCCTGGAGTCCTCACCATTGAGGTCCATTCCCCTGTTTCCTGGGGAGGGGCTGCAGCTACTCTCGGTTTTCTGCAGAGGGTGGTACCGAGGTTGGGGGTGGCAGCAGGTTCCTCGACCCATGACTCATGGGGCTCAGTCCCTGGAAGATGCTTGGCAGAAGAAGCCCAGGTGCTATTGCTGGTGGGGGCAGACGGCAGGCAGCGACTCAGGGCTCACAGATGTGTTTAATTTGTGTGAACTGGGGGACAAACCAAGTCCTTGTGAAAACTCGTCTCTAAGCTTTCCAAGCAGAGCTGTGTAACTTTCAGTCCAAAATGATGGTGCCTGGCTTGGGTTCCTGGGGGCCACAGGGAGGAACAGCAGCATCACCCGTCTTGCCGTTTCACTTATATGGGGCGTAGCAGCTTAAAAACAACTTGTTTTCTTAGGTTGGTGAAAACAATCAACACCTACGTTTTGATGTTGGCTCAATGTGAATTTCCATTGATTTAGCAAGTTGTCTTTTACATCAGGTTTTGAAAGTTTCAGATCTGAATTACTAGGTTTCTGACAAAGCTGGAAGGAGCCTTACATTATATATATGTGTATATATATATATCTCCCCTTTTTTTAAACTGGAGTGGGACTTTAGCCTTTTTAGTTTTTTTTGTTTGTTAATTTTAAGGACAAGGAAGGATAACATCATGAAATAAACGCAGTAATGAAAAGTGCGACGTCATCTTTCTTCCTCCCCCTCTCTTGATGCCTCCCGTCTTTGGTGGGAATGACCGAGAGAGGCACGGTTCGGGGGGGGGGTGCTTGCCATGGGCCTCCACGAAGCCAGCCCTGAACTTGTTTGTGGATCTCAGCAGGCTAAGGACGCCCCTCCCTGCTGAGCGGGCGATCAGCTGTGAGCACCGTGAGTTCTCATCTCCCCAGACATCACCCCGAGGCTGCCAGCTGGTGACTGTAATCCCTGCGGTCGAGTGTAGGACGTTAGCGTGATCCTAAGAGGGCATGGATAGAAACAGTTTTTCCCTGTGAGGTGTAGCGTCGCCATCATCACCATTGTCACAGTTACTAAGAATTCATGTGTGCCAGTCCTGTTGCTAAGTTCTTTCCATACATCATCTCATTTAGTGTTTCCTAAACTTGACCCCTGGTGGAATAGCGACCCGCCCAGCACCCAACTCCCCCACCAGAGTTTCCAATTCAGTGGGTCTGTCTGGGTCAAGGCCTGAGAATTTGCGTTTGTCATGAGTTTGCAGGAGATGCTGGCACTGCTGCTCCTCTTCTCTGAGATCTGTGTGAATCTGCCTGAGTATCCCCATTTCGGGGGCTTCCCAGGTGGCACTGCTGGTAAAGAACTCGCCTGCCAGTGCAGGAGGCATAAAAGATGCACGTTCGATCCCTGGGTCGGAGGGATCCGGGGCATGGCAACCCCCTCCAGTGTTCTTGCCTGGAGAATCCCATGGACAGAGGAGCCTGGCGGGCCACAGTCTACAGGGTCCCAAAGAGTCAGACACGATTTTATAATGAGGAAACAGGCACGGAAAGGCCAGGTACTGGACCACAAAGCTCACTGTGACTGACCATGAGCGTCAGTTGACCTACAGTCTTTACTTTTTCAGAGGAAGTAGTGAGTGACTAAGAGAGCCCTAGACAGACGCCCACGGCCGAGGACTGGTGGGTTGTGGCATGTGTGGCGCGGTTTCAGAGTCAGGGATGGAGGAGCAGGAAGTCTGGGGTGATGCCGGCAGGAAAGACCAGCCTTGGACGGTGCTGCCTGGGGGCCTGGCTACTAGGAGGGGAAAATAGTGCTGGAAGGAGAGCCAGGGAAAGGGTGAAAGCGTTAGTTGCTCAGTCGTGTCTGACTCTTTGCTACCCCATGGACTGCAGCCCACCAGGCTCCTCTGTCCATGGAATTCTGCAGGCAAGAACAGTGGAGTGGGTAGCCATTCCCTTCTCCAGGGGATCGTCCGATCCAGAGATCGAACCTGGTCCTTCTGCATTGCAGGCAGATTCTTTACCATCTGAGCCACCAGGGAAGCCCCAGCGCAGTGGAGTGCTTTTGGTGGATCACTTCCTCCCTGCTCCCCATCCATAGTGCCCATGCGCCGTGGCTGTTTTTGTGGGCTTCTGTCCATGCTGTGGCGCTTGGTCTTCTCTTCATGCTCTTCTACCACGTTTCCCAGGAAAGGCAGAGGGAATCATTAAAAAAAATATAGGAGGAAAATAAACAACAGCCTTTTCTCTTTGAGTTTATTTTATGACATTATAAATTTTGGACTCTTGAAATTAAAAAGTAAACTATAGGAAAATCACTCCTGAAGTATAGGAAAGGGAGGGAAGAGTCACATGTAGTGGGAAGGCTTTTTTCAAGGTGGTCACAAACTTGTGAATTCAGATTGGAAGCTTGGAAAACCCGAGGAGAGGCTTGGCAGCACAGAAAGCTGGAAAGCAAGGTTGCGGATCAGTGGCCCCCCTGGCCAAATTCCACTGACATGTTTTGTTTGGCTCCCGTAGTATTTGAAAAATAGTCAAATCAGTCTCAGACGTAGGAGTTTTCATAATAAAACCCTTGGTGTCCAGCTTTGTTTTTGAGGAGTGGGGAGCGCTGTTGTCCGGTCTGTGGCTGGTTGGTGGTGGACCTTGTGAAGGCACTTGACTCCTGATCACAGCCTGCCCTGGTCTAGAAGGTTCTGGATTCATCCAGGAAGGAGCACCACTCACCAGCAGGGTGACTTGGAGGCTTGCGCTCACTGGACCCTTCCTTCTCACCTGCCCCGGCAGCCTGTGTGTGTGAGAGCACAGTGTAACCATGGAGCACAGTGGAGTCCTAGCAACCCCGACCCAGGAACTGAACCCCATCTCCTGTGCTGAAGGCAGATTCTTTACTGCCTGAGCTGCTGAGGAGAGGTGCTTGGTGACAATCTGTGTACCGGTAAGGGAAGTTCCCTTTGGCCTTCTTCTCAGACGGTGCTGGCTGCTACTTTCCTTTAAAATTGTTTCCAAAATGGATTTTAAAAAAATGTGTGTTCTAAAATTATGATTATTTTATAAAGTCCTCACAGTGCAAGTGGTGCTTTCCAGGGCATATCTGGCTACAGCTGGGGCACTTCTGGGTGTTTTATGGCAAATTATTCTCAGATTACGCTTTAATGCAGGGAGGCCTGCCAGTTGTCTGAGCTCCCTGGGTCATGTAGAAAACCCCTGGACTTGATACAGAACAGCCGCTTGGCTCAGTTGTTCCAAAAAAGGAGTGTTTTGGGGGCTGAAGCAGCAGGAAAAAGGTTTTTGTTGTTAGTGGAAATTTGGGGGGGGGAACGTTAAACGACTCTTTCCTGGCCATTAAAAGGTGATTGAATTTTGGTATTAGCAAATTGTGGAAATCTCGAAAGAAGTACTGGAGAAGGAAATGGCAACCCACTCCAGTGTTCTTGCCTGGAGAATTCCATGGACAGAGGAGCCTGGTGGACTACAGTCCATGGGGTCACAAAGAGTCAGACACGACTGAGCGACTAAACCACCATGGAAGCAGCACTGTGAATGGGAGTTTGTTAAGTGCGCCCTAGTAATACCCACAGTGTGTTCTGAGGAGGAGGGTGTTCTCCAGGGCCGGGGCTGCACAGAACTCCGATGACCTCTGTGTCCTGGAGCCTCAGCCCAGGCGGGACTGGGTCAGGGGGCTGACCCCGGGGCCTCCCTCCCCTCCAACCCCTGGGGCCCCTGCTGAGATCAGCCACAAAAGGGTCAATTGTCTGAGCTTCCCTTTGTCTCAGAGGCTCTAGGGGCCTCTCCAGATGCCAGAGTGTGTGTCTGTGTGTGTGTGTGTGTGTGTGTGTGTGAGGGTGTGTGCATGGCTGTAGAAATGTGTGTCTATGTGTATATGTACTGGTGCATGCAAATATTAGGCTTCCCAGGTGGCTCAGTGGTAAAGAACCTGCTTGCCAATGCAGGAGACTCCGGTTCGATCCCTGGGTCAGAAAGATCCCCTGGAGAAAAGAATGGCTACCACTCCAGTATTCTTGCCTGGAGAATCCCATGCATGGAGGAATCTGGCGGGCTGTAGTCCATGGTGTCACAAAGAATCGGACACGATTAAGCAACTAGCAATTTAATTTCACTTTCACTTTACACAACTAACTGGCCTTGTTTGCCTGCTCCACATGGGGGTTTCATGGCAAGGCCCACAGAACTTTCTACATTGTTCCAGCACCTTCTCAGGACTGCTTAATCAGATGCAGTGCATTCTATGTGGCATTTAGTCCAGGTTTCCAGAAGGACTGTGCAATGGCCTGTTCTCACCCGCCCCCCCATCAGTAGCTCTGGGACCTTCATACAGGCTCCAGTCATCCTCTTTCCTAGTGCATCTTTTTAAAAAGTATTTATTGATTTGGTTATGCTGAGCTTAATTGCAGCCTGTGGGATCAAGTTCCCTGACCAGGGATCGAACCTGGGCCCCCTGCATTGGGAGCACGAATCTTAGCCACTGGACCACCAGAGGAGTCCCTGAGTGCATCTTTAAAGACCTGTGGGATTCTGTGGCTGGTCTGTGTGGTTCCAAGATTCACTGTTTCTTTCTTAACAAAAGTGTACTTTGAAATGACTGTAGGGACTTCCCTGGTAGTCCAGTGGTTAAGACTCCATGTTTCCAATGCAGGGAGGGCAAGGTCTGAACCCTGGTTTTGGGAACTAAGATCCTGCATGTTAGGTGGCATGGCCAAAAAGAAGAGAATGTATTTACATATAACTGAATCACTCTGCTGTACAGCAGAACTTAACGTTGGAAATCAACTAGACTTCAATAAAGTAAATTTTAAAAAGAATATAAATATATATAAAAAAGACTGTAAACCATATTTGATTCAGAAGCCAGGAAAAGACTAATAAAAATGGTAAATCAAAATTCACCACCATGAAGGATTTATCTCCCAGCCCCTTTTAACCAGCACAACTGTCATGTAAGAACTTTTTCAGCAGCATTTTTATTCTTGTCCCTCCTCAGTCCTATTTCTTCTCCCTCCTCTAGATAGGGCTTATCTTTTAACTGTGGAAAAGCTAACGATTAAACAGTACTCCAAAGCTTATCAAAATATTCAGGCAGTCACATTGTCCTATCATTAGCCTAACTAGAAGCCAGAACTTTTTCACCCCAGGAAATGTGAAGCTACCCAGCATGTGAAGTTGGTAACTGGCTCATCCTGACCTTTTGGGGGCTGCAGTTTCTACTTTTATTTTGTTCCCCAGATACGTTCTTCCTTGTTCTTTAAATTCTTGATGGTCCTTCGGGCGTCTTCCTCTTCTGTTTGTTAAAATCTCAAAGAAGATGCCCTCCTGGCTGAGGTGAGATAGATAATTGAGTCCATTCTGGTGAGGGGTGTATGAACTCAATGTGTTATGTCTTCACTTTTAATTATGCTTTTGGTAACATGAAGCCTCACTGTCACTGGTTCCATATTTCCAGGGCAATCAGTGATAACAGTTAGCTGAACGATTCTGGAGCTGAGCAATTCCCAGAGTAGGTAGGGGATTCTGCAGTAACCAGAGCTGGTTAGAAGCACTGGGCTTTCATAGCCCTAAAATTTCTCCCGACTCTTCCTCTTCTTGGCTCTTCCCCACCCCATCCACCCTCCCACTGCACCAGGTACCCTCCTGTCATCTTGTAGCACCCAAGAGAGCACCCCAAAAGTCACCTCCCCACCCCTACTTCTGTGAGAGCTGACATCAAGGGAACTGTCAGTGATGTGTTTGGGGATGTTAAGGTCCAGCTTAGGCAGACTTTTTTTTTTTTTTTTGCCGGAAATGATATTATAGCTGGTGCTTTGGTTTTTAACTGCCATTGGGATTCGTAGTCATGTAGTAATGCAGCCGTAAGTGGGTGAATGAGACTCCCATAGGCATGATTAGGGCTGAGCACTGTGTATTTTACATGATGGAATGGGAATGCTCAGATGCTCAGTTGTGTCCGACTCTTTGCAATCCCGTGGACTGTAGCTTGCTTGGCTTCTCGGTCTGTGGGATTTTCCAGGCAAGAATACTGCAGTGGGTTGCCATTTCCTTCTCAGGGGATCTTCCCGACCCAGGGATCGAACCTGCATCTTTTGTGGCTCCTGCCTTGGCAGGCAGATTCTTTATCACTAGGGCCACCTGGGAAGCCATGATGAAATACAAAGTTGCAAAAACTAAAGTTGAAAAAAACTTATGAAATGTGATGACATTTTCACCCAGGGAGTATTGCCTATAAATAGTGGTATTGCTTATTTATAGAGTTTTCCCCACCCATCCCTGGTAGTTCAGACGATAAAGAGTCTGGCTACAATACAGGAAATCAGGGTTCGATCCCTGGGTCAGGAAGATCCCCTGGAGAAGGAAATGGCAACCCACTCCAGTATTCTTGCCTGAAAAATCCCATGGAAGAGCCTGGCGGGCTACAGTCCAGGGGGTTGCAAGAGTCAGACACGACTGAGCGACCAAGCCATCCGTCAGTAGGCATGTGCGTGGGCATATACCCAGAGAGAAACACATAGAAAAGCTGCTTTGTCCTTATGTTAACCCGGTGACAACGTTGTTAAGTGGCCCATTTTGCAGCTGTGAACGTCAAGGCTCTGAGAGTTGAAATCCCTTGCTGTGAACTGGTTGAGACCCACGCCGTACGATTCAACCCCTAGCGGTGCCTGAGAGGTTCCCCTGGCACCCCCAAAAGGTAGGGAGGAAATCACCGTGTCACCTTGAATCTCCGCTTGTGGTTGTGCCTGGCATCGTGCACACTTTCTCTTGATGTCACGTGTGTATCACAGGTGCGATTTCCTTGCGGTCTTCAGAGCTGCCGTGCTGACCTTGAACTGACAGGCTAAGTGTGAAGTCTGTGCTGATCCCCTCCCCAAGGAGGCCCTGGCCCAGGTGGTCACCCCCCTGGGGTGGGGGCAGCCAGGGGAACCTTCCAGGACCCAGGCTTGGCCATGCTTTCCCAATGTGAACCTCAGAATCAGCTGCACTCTGCCATCCCATCCTTTCATGGCTTTGTCTCAGAGCTGAAAGAACCCTGTTTTGCTCTTGAAAACAGACAGTAGAATGGTGGATGCCAGAGGCTGCAGGGTGGGGGTGAGTGGGAAAATGCTGGTCAAAGGGGACAGACTTGCAGTTCTAAGATGAGTAAGTTCTGAGCATCTCATGTACAGTGGGGTGACTGTAGTTAACAATACTGTATTGTACAGTTGAAAGTGGCTAAGAGAGCAGATATTAAGTGTTTTCACCGAAAAAAGAAATAAAAAGTAACTGAGGAAATGAATATATTAATTAAAGTGATAATGTACAGTAACCATTTTGCAGTGTATATATATATTTAAAGTCATCAATTTACAGAGATACACTTTTACTTGTCAATTACACCTCGTAGAAAACAAACATTGAAACATTTTTAAAAAGGGGGAAAAAAAAAAAGAGCCCTGTCTAGAAGTCTTTGCTGATAAGAGATACCTCTGTCTAATCCACAGTGGAATATTGTAGCTTCCTTAAGATCCTTTCAAAACACAATTATTCTTTTAAGAACTAAGTTGAAACTAAAGATCAATCATTAAAATGTGTTATTAAAACTAACGAAAGTACAAGTGAGATATCAATGGGCTGTCTATAAAATAAAATTGTTTTATTTTCAGTTTTGTAGCACAAAACACTGATTAAGAAGCAATCCACATCATTACTGAGTTTCATTTTTTGGTTTTTGCCTGATTCATATGTCCCTTGAGTGACAGCTCTTAAATGTCTGGGCCTGGGAGTCAGAAGTTGTTATTTGGTTTCTCTTGTTCATTGCTTATGTTTGTTCTTGTCAGAACGGCCCCCTCCTAATGATGTGACGAATGCTCATGCATATTATCTTAAAATGAGTACATGCTTGTATTTGTATTTTTGTTTTCAACATTGCCAAGGTGCTATGGAAAGTTAAAGTTAACATAAGATTAGAAAAAATAAAATCATTCAAAAATAGCAGCAACAAAAACATGTTATTATGAAGCATTAGCAGGAGGGTGTTTTAAGAAATTTTTTTTTTATTATTATTTTTCATTGGAGGCTAATTATTTTACAATATTATATTGGTTGGTTTTGCCATACATTGACATGAATCCACCCCGGGTGTACATGAGTTCCCCCTCCTGAACTCCCCTCCCACCTCCCTCCTTCCTTTATCCTCCCTCTGGGTCATCCCCACACACCAGCCCCGAGCATCCTGTAACATGCATCGACCCTGAACTGGTGATTCGTTTCACATATGACAACATACATGTTTCAATGCCATTCTCCCAAATCATCCCACCCTCACCCTCTCCCACAGAGTCCAAAAGTCTGTTCTATACATCTGTGTCTCTTTTGCTGTCTCGTATACAGGGTTATCATTTGCATCTTTCTAAATTCCATGTATATGCGTTAGTATACTGTACTGGTGTTCTTCTTTCTGGCTTACTTCACTCTGTATAATAGACTCCAGTTTCATCCACCTCATTAGAACTGATTCAGATGCATCCTTTTTAATGGCTGAGTAAGATCAATCCTGGGTGTTCATTGGAAGGACTGACGCTAAAGCTGAAACTCCAATACTTTGGCCACCTCATGCGACGAGTTGACTCACTGGAAAAGACTCTGATGCTGGGAAAGGTTGGGGGCGGGAGGAGACGGGGATGACAGAGAATGAGATGGCTGGATGGCATCACCGACTCTGTGGACATGAGTTTGAGTGAACTCCGGGAGTTGGTGATGGACAGGGAGGCCTGGTGTGCTGTGATTCATGGGGTCACGGAGAGTCGGACACGACTGAGCGACTGAACTGAACTGAACTGAATACTCCATTGTGTATATGTACCAAAGCTTTCTCATCCATTCGTCTGCAGATGGACATCTAGGTTGCTTCCATGTCCTGGCTATTATAAACAGTGCTGCAATGAACATTGGAGTACATGTGTCTCTTTCAATTCTGGTTTCCTCGGTGTGTATGCCCAGGAGTGTGATTGCTGGATCATATGGCAGTTCTATTTCCAGTTTTCTGAGGAATCGCCACACTGTTCTCCATAGTGGTTGTACTAGTTTGCATTCCCACCAACAGTGTAAGAGGGTTCCCTTCTCTCCACACCCTCTCCAGCATTTATTGCATGTAGGCTTTTGGATAGCGGCCATTCTGAGTGGTGTGAAATGGTATCTCATTGTGGTTTTGATTTGCATTTCTCTGATTATGAGAGATGTTGAGCATTTTTTCATGTGTTTGTTGTAAAAATTGGCCATGTTAAGTTAGTTTTCTTGTGAATTCAGCATATGCTTGGTATTATTTAATATGTATTCCTCTCTTTTTTTAATTGCAGCTCGGGCTGACGATTGCCATTCGCTATAGCCACAGGTAGGTAACCTTGCATCTTTTTCTTTTACAGAGTATCCTTCTTGATTTACAGCTTTTGGTTTGCTTGGGACTGCATGTTTCTGAGCTTAATTTTGTTGGCTGCTTTACCCACAATGTCAGTAGCATAGCAATTAGATGAAGTTGATCTTGTTGCTGATTGGTGAGAGTTTATCACTATTTGGAGGAGTAAGATTTTTATGTAAAAGTGGTGGTAGATAGGTCATTTCTTTCAAAACCAAAAATGTAACGTGCTAGGGCCGGAACACAGAGGTGACTTCTCGTAGTGGACTCTAAGGGTGAGAACTGGAGACAGGGGTGTCCTGCCTGAGAGATGAGGCCAGAAAGCCAGGTGAGGGCCTGTTAATGAAGTCCTTGCCCTCTCAGTGCAGAGCTCTCTGTCTGACTCCTGCCTTGGGTCCATCTGAGAGTGAATCAAAGTCCCTCTTTTGTTTTGCAATTTCTGCCTTTGTCTCAGCTTGCATCATGTTTATCAGAAACATTTGTTTCTTGTACTTGTATTAACCTTTCCCCTCTGCATGCATCAAACTGTATTAAGATGCTGAATTAATTAAGGCACAGCCTGACGGAGAGGCAATAAGCACATCCCTGTTGCTACTCACATGACAGGCCAGTCAGCTGAGACCAGTTGTTGGGCACGGAACAGTGACTTTATTCAGAAAGTCAGCAGACTGCCACAATGGTGGACTGGTGTCTCGAAGAATGGATTACCCTGGTTAGAATTGAGTCTCCTTGAATGCTAAAAAGAGCCGGGGGCTGGAGGGTGGTGCGGCCGGTGTTTACAAGCCGCTTGGTGCTGGAATCCTTTGTTCTTGCAGCTGTCCATGTAGGTCAGGGCACAATGTTCCTGTAAACCTCCAACAAGACAAATGGTTATTCTCTGTTCTGCAATGTTTTATCTCTATAGGAATGGAAAAGTGTTACACCTTTAAAGGTCAGAGCCTTAAAAGCTGGCTACCCTGTATATTTCAGGCTATAAGCAGCATTCCTTTAATGATTAACTTGTAGCAAAAGCAGCAAGGCACAAAAGTTAAAGAGGCAGATCCAATATGGAGTCGGATTTGCTCTTCCTGATCACATCTTCATGGGGCTGGAGGTTAAGGCTGCACAACCTGACTCTTGTCCCATTGCCTCTGTCCTGTCTCTGGGGCCAGTGGGCGCAGAAAGGACCAGCCTTCCCTCCCAGATGCCTGCAGGTCTCCGTGTTGCCTGGTGATGTCTCTTCTGCTCCCCCGGCCACCTGGCTCTGTCACCCACCTGGCTCTGTCACCCACCTGTGTCCTCTGGAGGTGGAGGGTGATGAAGGGAGTGGGTTTCTGGTTGAATGCTTTCTTTAAAAATCCTACTAGCTTATTTAGAGTACGTGACACTTCTATCCTTTTGTTGATCCCTTTGTTTATGTGTGTAAATTATATCTAAGATAGATTTTGCCATTTTATTTATATATTTATTTACTTATTGAAGTGTGCTTAATTTACAGTGTTAGTTTCAAGTGTACAGCAAATTGACTCAGTTATATATACATATGTTTATATATTTCTTTTTCAGATTCTTTTCCACTATAGGTTTTTACAAGATACTGATATACTTCCTTGTGCTATACAGTAGGACCTTGTTGGTGATCTATTTTATGTATAGTAGTTTGTATCTGCCAATCTCACATTCTTAATTTATCCCTCCCCTGCTTTGGTAACCATAAGTTTGTTTTCTATGTTTGAGTCTATTTCTATTTTGCAAATAAATTTTTTTTTTTTGTATGGGAGTACAAATATCTCTTTTAAACTTTGCTTTCGATTCTTTTGGGTGGAATTGGTGGGTCATATGGTAATTTTATTTTTAGACTGTTGAAGAGCTGCTATACTGTTTTCCTGTTTATTTTTAAATTTTTTTTCATTTTTTGTTTTTATCTTTTTAATTGAAGTGTAGTTGCTGTACAATATTATGTAAGTTACAGGTGTACAAAATAGTGATTCATAATTTTTAAAGGTTATACTCCATTTATAGTTATTATAAAATATTGGCTATATTCCTTGTATAATATATCCTTGTAGTTTATCTTATTTTCAGTTTAATTTTTATTTTATTTTATATAACAATGTCATGTTAGTTTCCAGAGTACAGCAAAGTGATCCAGCTATACGTACACATATATTCATGGGGTTGTAACTTGTGTCTGTACAGTTCCTGGTCACTTCAAGAGCTCATAGTTGCTATTGAGAAATGATTTCCATTTCTCTTGTTGCATTTGCACAGAACCCAGATGACAGAATTGAGGTTTTCCTTGGTCTTTCTTGTGTGGAAAGGGATATTTTGGGAAACAAGGTTTGGGACTTTAGGTTCTAATCACCAGGTCTCTTTTCAGAATTCGAACAGGAGAGCCATATGGGGGCTTCCCACGTGGTTCGTGGTAAAGAAGACACCTGCCAATGCGGGAGACATGGGTTTGATCCCGGGGTCGAGAAGATCTCCCTGGAGTGGGGAATGGCAACCGACTCTAGTATTCTTGTCTGAAAAATGCCATGGACAGAGGAGCCTGGCAGGCTACAGTCCTTGGGGTCCCAAAGAGTTGGACACGACTGAGAGGCTGATCACATACAAACACAGCAGGAGAGCCAGGCCAAGCGAGGCGGAAGAGATGCCCTAGCAGACAACCTCAGTGGATGGAGGGGAGAGAGAACGGGGAGAGGAGGGAGAGAGAACGGGGAGAGGAGGCAGAGTTCTCAGAGGCTGCTTTTGGGAGGATGTCCTCAGTATGAAGAGCAACAGGCTAGGGGGCTGTAGAGGATTTGAGTATGGGAGGGGAAGGGCCCTCTAAGATCCGAAAACCCTGTGAGCGGGCAGAACCTGCAGGCTGCTGCAGACACATGGGGGCAGAGCTGCCTGGAGCCAGAGGGGCTCTTGTGTAGCGGGAAAGGGGCTTCAGGCTCAGAGGATGCTGGTTTTGTTTCCATGCATCTGCACTGGTGCCTCGGCTCTCTTGTTAATAATGCCACGCACAGTGTTCAGAGTTAGGACCCCTCAACCCTACCCCCAGCTCTACACTCATACACTCACACCTTAGCTGTCCCCACTTCTGCCCCAGGCATCCTTCAACTCCAAACTCCTGCTACACCTGTTACTCCAGACCTGTGTGTGTGGTAGAGGAGTGTGAGCCTCTCCCTGCGTGTGTGTGTGTGTGTGCGTGTTTCAGAGAGAGATGTGTAGGACAGAGGACTGAAGAGCTGGGAGAGTGGAAAGTGACATCATCATATTCCTGCCGTATAGATGTACCGAGCAAGGAAGAGCATCAGCTGTGACCGACCATGCCTTGGACAGCAGATCATTTCATTTATTGTCATGGCATTTTAGTTTATTTGTGTAAAGTCATGTCATTTTCACAGAGTGGAAAATTGTGTCTTGCTGTTCATTCCCCACTGTTTGGCTTGAGGTTTTTCGGGTGGAATCCACACAGTGGTGACAGCTGGGTAACCCCCAGAAGTGCCCTTTGCAGATAACAGCTCAGGGGCCCCGCCACCCACACAGTGGGGAAATTGTTCCCCACTGTGTGGGTGTTTTGTTTTTTCTTTTTCTACAAGATTGTAAGAGAGTTTAGATGTTCTTCCTGCCTGTCACAAGGCAGCAACCTTCGGACGCCCGCCCCCTCGTGACGGGAACCCCTGGGCCAAGGTGAACGGGCTCAAGAGGGATCCCCTCACCTTTGGCTCTCGTTCTCTGATGCGATGGAGAGGTCACGTGTGCCAACAGCAGGAAAGTTTTGCACGTGGCACTCATGACCGTATTTCTAAGAAAGGCTCGTGAAAACATGGTATGAGAGCAGCAAAGTGACCCCTGACAGAATTGTTTTGTTTTGTTTTAAGTTTTGTCGTTTTTAAATAAATGAGGAAGGGTGGCTGGATCTAGAGATGATCATGCAAAGTGAAGTCAGTCAGACAAAGAAACACCGTATGATATCACTTCTTTGTGGACTCTACAATATGATACAAAGGCACCTATTTACAAAACAGAAGCAGACTCACAGACTTAGAGAACAGGCTTGTGGTTTCCAAAGGGACGAGGGGGTAAGGGAAGGATAAAGTAGGAGCTTGGGGTCAACAAAGGCAGACTGCTGTGCATAAAATAGATAAACAACAAGCTTCTACTGACAGCACAGGAAAGCTGTATTCAATATCCGGTGATAAACGATAATAGAAAGGAATATGAAGAAGAATATATTCGTATATATACACACATATATACGAATTGCTTTGCCATGCATCAGAAACCGCCACAACATTGTAAATCAACGACTACTTCAATATAAAGAAATAAATAAGGAAGGAAGGGAAGTTTTCACTTGTCTTGTTTTAGTTAAATGGAAAGCCACAGAGTTTTGACTTTTAGATGAAGACTAAAAGTGTATCATAGGGCTTCCCTGGTGTCTCAGTGGTAAAGAATCCTCCTGCAATGCAGGAGACACAGGTTCCACCCCTGGGTCAGGAAGATCCCCTGGAGAAGGAAATGACAACCCACTCCTGTATCCTTGCCTGGGAAATCCCACGGGCAGAGGAGCCTGGCGGACCTACAGTCTGTGGGGGTCACAAAGAGGCAAACACAACTTAGACACTAAACCACTACCGAAGGTGTATCATTTTCACGGCTGACTTCTTTCTGTCAGTTTCTTTGCTAGAATCAATACCCCATCTAGGCCTGTGCTCTAAGCCTAATCTTAGAGTTGAAGGTTCAGTTCAGTTCAGTTCAGTCGCTCAGTCGTGTCTGACTCTTTGTGACCCCATGAATCGCAGCACGCCAGGCCTCCCTGTCCATCACCAACTTCTGGAGTTCACCCAAACTTATGTGTATCGAGTCGGTGATGCCATTCAGCCATCTCATCCTCTGTCGTCCCCTTCTCTTCCTGCCCCCAATCCCTCCCAGCATAAGGGTCTTTTCCAGTGAGTCAACTCTTTGCATGAGGTGGCCAAAGAGTTGAAGGTACCACCCCCCTAAAAGGCTTTGAGATCCCCTGAGGGCTGGCAAGGGCAGGGAGAATGGGAGACTTGATTGTGATTAGTCCCATGGAAGTGGGCGAGTTGACAGCTCGATCAGTTCAGAGCTGGACTAAGGTGGGCGTGGCCTCTCACAGAAAAGGCAGACCCCCTGATTATAGGTTATTCTGAGACTACCTTCAGGTATTGGTTTTGAATGAGCCCACGGGGAAGTGGGCCAAGCAGGAAGTGAAGGAGTCGTGTACTTTTGTGTTCTGATTTAGATTAGAAGAGTTTGAAGTTCACAGATGAAGCAGAATGGTTATTGAATGGACAGCCTGCATCCCTGAATAGATGAAATTGTCATCTTGAGATGCAAAGGGAGGAGAAGACCGAAGCAGGGCCATCAGGCCCACTGGACATTGATTTCAAACACCTAGCGACTCCCATCTGGAGCTGGTTTGATCTCATGGAGACGCTTATTCTCCACATTCTGTGAAAATAAACAGAGATGCCTTTCTGGCCCTTTTTCCCCTTCCAGGGAATAGTTGTTCCTGTCACTCGGGCTCTCTGGCTGACTGTTCCGTCTGTCTTTTTCAGACTTCACACTGAGGCTCCAACTAGATTTATACTCAAGGTTGCCAAGAAATTTATCCAGCCCCCAAGGTATAATCTTAAAAGCAACGCCATCTTTTGGAAGGTTGCGTTCTTTTTTAAAAAAACTAATTTATTTATTTTAATTGGAGGACAGTTACTTTACAGTACCACACAAAAACATAAATCGCAATAGGTACACACACATTTCCCCTGCTCCTGAAACCCGCTCCCTCCTCCCTCCCCAACCTACCCCTCTGTGTGGTCCCAGAGCGCCAGCTGCTGCTTCAGCTTCCTTCTTTAGACAAACTTAGCACAAAAGATTGCCCCCCTTGAAGAGCAGCATATGAATATTCATAGGGTATCTGAGTTAGATGCTCTGAGTGAGGATGCTGGGCGGGTTGTACAGCTGAACTCGGCAGGGGGTTGTGGATGTACCTGATGAGAGGTAGATGCTTTTCAGGGTCCAGGGGAGTAAGGAGTAGATGCATGTTCCTCTCCGTCACCACCCTGTTTAAAAATGGAAATAAGTCGATTTACAATGTTGTGTTAGTTTCTGGTGTACTGCAAAGTGATTGTGCACCAGAATATACACACACACACACATATATATACATACACACACATGTACACACACATACACACACATATAGATACACACATATACACACACAAATATACACACATATGTGTATACACACACATATATATGCACACACATACACATATACATATACAGATATACACACACGTATGTATATACGCACAGACATATACAGACACACGTATATACACACACATATACACACATGTATATACACACATATATGTGTATACACACATTATATATATACACACACATATATGTGTATACACACATTATATATATACACACACACATGATGTACACACACAGAATGTATATACACACACATACACATATACACACACATATATAGACACACTCACATATATACACACACACATATATATACACACACACATATACACACACACACACACACATATATACACACACACACATATATATATATATATACTTTTCTCAGATTCTTTTCCATTATAGGTTATTACAATATATTGAATGTAGTTCCCTGTGTTATGCAGTGCTTCCTTATTATTTGTCTATTTTATGTATAGTAGTGTGTATCTGCTAATCCCAAACTCATAATTTATCCTTCCGTCACCCACTTTTCCCTATGCTAACCATAAATTTGTTTTCTATGTCTGTGAGTCTGTTTCTGTTTTGCAAATAAGTTCATTTGTATCATTCTTTTGAGATTCTACATATAAGTAATATCGTATGATATTTGCCCTTCTCTGTCTGATTTACTTCACTTGGTGTGATCATCTCTGGGTCCATCCATGTTGCTGCAAATAGCATTATTTCATTCCTTTTTAAATGGTTGAGTAATATTCTATTTCTGGGCTTCCCTGATGGCTTAGTCGGTAAAGAGTCCACCTGCAATGCAGAATGGGTTTGATCCCTGGGTCAGGAAGATCTCCTGGAGAAAGGAATGGCAACCCACTCCAGTATTCTTGCCCGGAGAATCCCATAGACCAAGGAGCCTGGTGGGCTGCAGTCCTGGGTTCACAAAGAGTCAAACACAACTGAGTGACTAACACACACAATATCCCAATGTGTGTGTATATACCACATCTTCTTTATCTATTCCTGTCAGTGCACACGTAGATTGCTTCTGTGTCTTTATTGTCAGTGCACACTGGGGTACATGTATCTTTTCAAATTATAGATTTCATCTTTTCCAAATATACGCCCAGGAGTGGGATTGCTAGGTCATATGGTAACTCTGTTTTAGCTTTTTTGAGAAACCTCCACACTGTTCTCCACAGTGGCTGCGCTGATTTGCATTCCCACCAATAGTGCTGGAGGGTTCCCTTTTCTGCGCACCCTCTCCAGCATCTGTTATCTAGCCTTTTGGATGATGGCCATTCTGACTGGTGTGAGGGAACGCCTCACTGTAGTTTTCATTTGCACTTCTCTCTTCATTAGCAATATTGAGCATCTTTTCATGTGCCTGTTGGCCATCTGTATGTCTTCTTGCAAGAAATGTCTGTTTAGGTCTTCTGCTCAGTTTTTGATTCTCCATCCCCTTTTAATCTCTTGTCTGGTATCTCCAGTTGGTGCTTTTGTCTTTTAGGGATCTTCTGGTCCAGGATCCTGGCCATTTCCCCGGTCAGACCTACTTATCACATATCTGTTGCCACCTCCACAAAATGACCTCTAGGGGAATCTTTTGCCTGCTACCCAAAAGATCTTTCTCAAATACAGATCTGTAAAGCCCTTCCCACTCAGGAACTTCCATGGGCTTCCTTATGTGGAATAGGAGGGTGGTTCCAGACCTCATCCCCAGCCTCTGCCGCCTGCCACTTTGCCACTGTGAGCTCCCTGCCTCCTTCACCCCTTGCTCTGGCATCTTCCTTTGAAGAATTAACTTTCTTCCTGTCTTGTGTCAGTGAACTCCTATGCACCCTCCAGTGGCCCCTTCTGTGTTATCGCCTCTTCACCAGTTTGTCAAGGAGCCACATTCCTTCCTGTTGTAGGTCTCAGGGCTGCTTCTCAGAGCTTTTCCTTTTTGTGTCTTTTCCTTCCTGTCTCAGGCAGCAGGCTGGTGAGGCAGATTACCTTTTTCTTCCCCACAGCATGTGCCCCTCCAGTCAGAATGTGTGCACTCCACAGCCCAGCCCTTACAGCCAAGGCCATTTGGCAAAGCTATTCTGTGTGGGTGGTCTGGGAGGGACTGGTTGGCCTTTCTCTTAAGATATCTCTGAAAGATAACCACTCTTTTACTTTCAAGAAGATAAGGCACCCAACTCAATTTAATTACCGCAGCTCAAATGAAAATGTAGAAACATAAACCAATGGGGCTTACCTGGTGGTCCAGTGGCTAGGAATCCGCAGGAGACGTGAGTTCAGTCCCCGGTCGGGAAACTAAGATCCCACGTGCCGTGGCTGCTGAGCCCATTGGCCACAACTACATAGCCATGCACTCTGGGACCTGCACACCCCAACTGGAAAGAAGCCCACGTGCTATTACTAAGACCTGACACGACCGAAAATAAGTAAATAAATGGAAGCGCAAGCATAAATGTTTTATGTAATGATAAGCTAATTCAAACAGTGACAAGTTAATTAAAAATTTTACATATCAAGGCAAGAGACTTAGAATAGCCCAAGCAATTTTGAGAAGGAACAGAGTTGGAAAAGTTGTACTTCCTGACTTCAGGACTTATCCTAAAGAAATAGTAGTTAAAATAGTGTGGTATATAGGTCAATGGAACACAGTAACATCTACAGGGAGACCCACACATAAATGATCAACTGATTGGCACAAAAGTGCCAAGGTAACCCAACAAGGAAAGAAAAATCAGAACCTCAAAGTCTCAACCTGTTCCTCACAACTTGTATAACAATGAGCAAAAGTGGGTCATGGGCCTAAAGTAAAAGCAATAAGTGAAAACTTTATAGAAGAAAACATAGAAGGAAAATCTCTGTGACCTTGGGCCAGGCAAAGGTTGCTTCAGACACAAAAAGCATAAACTATAAAAGTTGGTAAAATGGATTTTATCGAAGTCAAAAACATCTGTGCTGTGAAAAACCACTGCTAAGAAACTAAAAGAAAAACAAACCAGAAGAAAATATTTTCAAAACACTTATCTGATAAAGGACTTGCATCCAGAATACATGTAGAACTCTCACAAGTGTTTGACAGGAAAGCAATTTAATAAGTGGGCAAAAATTCTTGAACTGATCTACTTGACCACAGAAGAGCTGCAGATGGCCACTCGGCCTATGAAGAGAAGCTCAGCATCCTTAGTCATTAAGGAAATGCAAATTAAAGACACAGTGAGATGCCATTATACAGATATCAGAATGGGCACAACAACAAAACACAAAACGCAGAAACCCTGATGGCATGAAAGTGCTGATGCGGTCTTGGAGAAACAGCAACTCTCACCCTTTGCTAGTGGGAAGGCAAAACGATGTGGCAATTTTGGAAAACCCTTCGGTAGTTTCTAGTAGTTAATTGCTCAGTCATGTCCGCCTGTTTGGGACTCCATGGACTGTAGCCCACCAGGCTCCTCTGTCTGTGGAATTCTCCAGGTAAGAATACTGGAGTGGGTTGTCATTTCCTCCTCCAGGGGATCTTCCCGACCCAGGGATCGAACCTGTGTGTCCTGAATTGCAGGCAGATTCTTTACTGTCTGAGCCACCTGGGAAACATTAACAATTACCTTACTATGTGACCCAGTGACTCTACTCCCAGATTGTACCAAGACAAGAGAAATGAAAACATTGACCCACATGGAGACTTACAAGCAAGTGTCCACAGCATCTCTATTCACAATAACCCCACATGGAAAACAGTCTTTACTGTCCTTCACCCAGGAAGTTGGATAAACAAACTTCTACATCCCATATTTCACTGGCACATCTGTACCTGAAATATGACTCAGTAGTAAAAAGGCACCCTGTGGAATGAAGGAAGCCAGATTCAAAAGCACAAACTGTATGATTCCATTTGTATGACATTCTGAAAAAGGGAGAACTATAGGGAAGAAAGGGCTTCCGAGGTGGCTCAGAGTAGAGAATCCACCTGCCAATGCAGGAGATGTGGGTTCAATCCCTGGATCAGGAAGAGCCCCTGGAGAAGGAAATGGCAGCCCACTCCAGTACTCTTGCCTGGAGAATTCCATGGACAGAGGAGCCTGGTGGGCTACAGTCCTTGGGGTTGCAAAGAGTTGGACATGATTGAGCGACTGAGCACACGCACACGCACACAGGGAAGAAAGCAGGTCAGTGGTTGTCATGGTTGAGGGTGGGGTTGAGAAGGTGACGTGAGGGATTTTTGGCAGGGGAGGTAGACATAATATTCTAAATTTTGGTGGCAGTTGCAAGACTGTACATGTTTGTCAAACCTCAGAACTATTTCCGTCGAAATAGATAAAGCAAACTGTAAAGAGGGGCTAGAATGACCAAACTCATGCAGCACACAGGACACTGTTAGAGGACTGAAACATCAATTTGTTTAAAAACTTCCTGTTGTTTTTGAACAGAAGCTGCTTCAGTTTTAGCAAAATTTAATTCAACTGAGAAAAAACTAAAACTATGAGCTTTCAAATAGAAAAACGCACCAGCCTCACAACTTTCAGAATGTTTATCAGAGACTCAAAAGGCAAACCTTGGAGACAACAAAAGAGAGATCTTTTAAGAAATACTGCATCAGCTACCAACTTGAATGAAGCAGAGGATAATATGTTGAAAAACGTGGAAAACAATGAGTCCAAGATAAAAACTAAATTTAGTAGAGGTAGATTTTATGAAGAAGTTTTTAGGACTATGCAGACTAATTTTCTTAACTAAAGTTTTCCTCTTGTGATATATGGTAAAAATCTAAATCTAAGTAAATATAATGTTTTCAGTGAAAAAAAACAAACCAACTCATAGAACTGTAACTCCGAGAATGTGTGAATTTCACACTGAACTAAAGAGAGGCAAGGTTGGAGAGGGCCCACACCCCTCTAGGCGCTGAGACCACTCACTGAGTCTGAGGCCGCGGGAAGAGCCCTGCTTCCACATGCTTCGGGCTGTGGTCTCAGGGGCTCTGCCTTTGGATTTAGGCTATGTTTTGTGTGCTCAGAATGAGGCATCCGTTCCGTTATTTTGTTGCCTTCACCGTCTGCAGTGAGGAGAGTGGACACCTCTAACACGTTGCAGTTTAACTGGCTGGTCTCTTGAAGCTGTTTCACAGATGTGGTCAGGACTTCTGTCAGCCGTGAACTTCTTATTTAAAAATTTTTTAAATTTATTGTTTGACTGCCTTGCATCTTCATTGCTTTGCAAAGGTTTTCTCTAGTTACGGCGAGCAGGGGCCACCGTTCATGGCGGTGTGCAGGCTTGTCATTGCTGTGGCTTTGTTGTGGAGCATGGGCTCTAGGGCATGTGGGCTTGAGTAGTTGAGGCACCTGGGCTCCAGAGTGTAGGCTCAGTAGTTTGGGGGCACGGGCTTAGTTGTTGCATGGCTGTGGGATCTTCTCGGATCAGGGAGTGAACCCATGTCTCCTGCTCTGGCAGGCAGATTCCTATGCGTTGCACCACCAGGCAAATCCCCGTGGGCATTTTAGGTTGAAAGGTGCTGGATGGAGTGAAATCCTCTCAGTGGGGGCGGCTCAGCAGGAGGCAAATAGATTTGACCTCATTCTTCACCCACAAGGCTGCTGCCAGGGCAGGGAGCGCTGGAGGGGCCACCAGGGTTGCCCAGTGCTCACTCTCTGTCCCCGGGCCCTCTGTCCACTAAGGGATGCTGGGGTGACACGCTGGGCCAGGCTGGCTCCCTCCAAGGGATGCTGGGTGACATGCTGGGCCGAGCTGGCTCCCTCCATCAGGGAACGGAGGCCCCAGTGCAGATGCCTGGGGTCACGTTCCGAAAGGCACTGCCCACCTCATCCATCTGCAAAACTCCTCGGCCGAGACCCGGGGCCCGGGCTGCAGCTGCTTCTAGGTCTTGCCGGTGAGACAGTGGTGAGGAGACAGCTCTGTATTCCACCCCCAGCTGCCCGGGCGAGTGTGGCAGGGGCCGCCCTAACTCCCACTCAGTGGCCTGCTCCGGACGTTGGGCAGGGCGCCTGGCACCCAGTGAATGGGGCACCCTCTTCACAGAGAAGCGAGTTGGGCGAAGTCCACCGGCGGGATTTTCATCATTCTTAGAGAAACAGTTGCTCTGCCCAGCTTGGGGCTACTGAGCAGGCCAGCGCCTATGACAGCCCCGCTGCGTGAGGGGACATGCCGGGTCTTCTGTGTGTTCCTTTGATCAGCACCCTAATGCCCTGGTCCAGCGGGTCACGTTGCAGTGGGCGTGCATCACCCGTTTGATGGGAGCAGCGTTTGCTAAGGCCCTGCTAGTGTTTCCATTAAGTGGGAGAGGACCTGGGGTTCTCTGTTCAGGCTGATGCGCTGAGGAGCCTGGCACACGAGGCTCCTCTATGGCTTGACCTGAAAGCTGGACTGAAGGTTCTACACACCTTCATCCTCAAGGGTGTTTCTCAAGTTTCTTTCTTTCTTTTTTTTTGTTAATATTTTTTAGCTTAACCGTGTTTCTTTCTCCTTTTTAGGTAACCTATTTAGTTTTTGGGTCTTCGTTGCTACGTGCAGGCTTTTCTCTAGTGGAAGGGAGCAGCGGCTACTCTTCGTTGTGTTGCGGGGGCTTCTCCTTGTAGTGGCTTCTCTTGCTGTGGAGCACAGGCTCTAGGTACACGGGCTTCAGTAGTTGGGGCTCCTGGGTCCAGGTGGCACTAGTACAGAACCTGCCTGCCAATGCAGGGGACAAAAGAGACATGGGCTCCATCCCTGAGTTGGGAAGATTGCCTGATGGAGGGGATGGCAACCCACTCTGGTATTCTTGCTTTGAGAATCCCATGGACAGAGGAGCCCAGTGGGCTACGGTCAGTAGGGCCCCAAAGAGTCGGCCATGACTGAAGTGACTTAGCACACAACAGGTTCCAGAGCAGGGGCTCAGTAGTTGTGGCACAGGGCCTTAGCATCGCCAAGGCTTTTGGGGTCCTCTCAGACCAGGGATTGAGCCTGTGCCCCAGCACTGGCAGACAGATTCCTATCCACTGTACCACCAGGGAAGTTCCTGTTTCTTGAGCTTTAATGCACAGTTCGATTGGTGAAAGGTAATCCTGAGACTGTTATGCTAGCCACAGAAAGTTCTAGGTTTCCCTCCTTTGAGTCATCAAGGTGCTTTGTTTATGACGCTGTCGTGTGTGAATGACATTTTGGTCTCTTCTGTGACTCAGACTGCCTGGACATCAAAACCATTCTGCAGACTCTACACTGCACAAGGGAGTGGGCCTCCAGGGCACCTGGCATTCCTCTTGAAGGGGCTCCTCCTGCGTGCCATCTGCTGTGGGCCCAGTGCAAGAGGAATTGTGCCAAGGCAGCTTTTTTTTTGTCTTCCTGAGGTGTCTTATCACTTGATCGTGTTTCCTGCTGAGGTTGGTAGAGCGTCAAGTGCCATGCAGAGAAGTAAATATGTAAATTTATGCTCCCCCATCTTTTATAAGGTAGATGGGACTGCTGGTCGCAGCGGCTTGCTCTGTTATACAAGACGGTCTCTGCCTCCCGGGAGCCCACAGTGGGTGGAATGGTGATGGGAGCTCGAGGCGCGGAAGGCGTTTCAGTGTGCTCATGTGCAGGCGTCTGCTGATGGCCTTGGCATTTCTCGTTCAGAGGGCAAGCTGCTGTCTCATCCTCATCCCCATCCGTGTTGGTCTCCTACTTCGTGGCACGTGTGTGGTTATTTGTTTACACCCCAAGAGCAGTGGTTTTACAGTGGGGTGATTTTACTTCCCAGGGATACCTGGTGATGTTTTCGGTTGATCCAGTAAGGAGGTGGGGTACCACTGGTACCCATTGGCAAGGATGCTGCTGGTTATCCTACAAGGCACATGACAGTCTCTCCCCACAAAGAACTATCTGTCCTCACATGAGAACAGTCCCGAGGTGGAGAAAGATTGAGAGCTTCTCAAGGTCAGCAGAGTGTTCATTCCTCTTCCCGTCTTCAGGGCTGGCAGGTATCAAGTACCCAGTAGCAGAGACTGAATCAAATCTGTTATTAAGAGGCTCACGAGCTATGTTGCCTTCTGTGTTGACAAAATACCAGCTAACATTACCTGAAAATCGTTTGGTTCTATTTTATCTCTTTGCTTGTTTGTTTAAACATAGAAATTAAATCAGGAGAGAATGGTTGTTGTTTATTCACTAAGTTGTGTCCAACTCTTTGTGACCCCATGGACTGTAGCCTGCCAGGCTCCTCTGTCCATGGGATTTCCCAGGCAAGAATACTGCAGTGGGTTCCCATTTCCTCCTCCAGGGAATCTTCTCAACCTAGAGATCGAACCCAAGTCTCCTCCTTGGCAGGTGGATTCTTAACCAACATGGGAAGCCCATATTGTTGCATGGTGGTGGGGAGGTGGTCCCTGGAGATGACTCATGTGTCTTACAACCTTGTTCCAGCCCCAACCCCCGGGGAGGGGTGTTTGTTTGTAATTAAATTAATTAAATGATGATGTTTGTGCTGGAAGGGCAGGCTATGCTGATAGAAAATTTCCACCTAAAATAATTTACTCACGTGAAAACTGAGTTGATTTATGGAAGCATATTAAGGAGACTTCAGGTGGTGTGTTGATATCATGGAAGCCACCCACAAGGGCTTCATCCATGAGTCAGGGGTCTAGAAAGCCTGCTCAGGCCCAGGGGGGTGGTGACCCCTTTTCAAGTGATCCAGGAAGCTCCAGGATTTTCTGAGTCTTCATTTCATCCCTTGAGAAGAGGAGGCAGCAGTGGCCCTTGTCTGTCTGGTGCAGGGTTATGAGTTCAGAGACCGCCGTTCTGCTCAACTGGTCCCTCAGCCTCCCCTACCCCAATCTCTCACACCTGATGTAGGACTTGGGGCCAGGAGTTGGGGGGAGGAGCCACCAACCTGTGTTCCAAGAAGCTCTTTCCCAGTTGAGAGAGTTGACTGACCCCAAGGAGCCTTTCATTCTGAAGGAAAACCTTTTAGTGTCTTCTTTTTATTTGTTTTCTTTTTTAAAGTTAATTTTTCTTAGAGTAGAGTTGGTTTACCTTGTTGTGTTAGTTTCAGCTGTACAACAAAGTTGATCAGTTATACGTATACTTTTTTAAGGTTTTTTTCCTTATATGTCATTACAGAGGACTGAGTTCTCTGTGCTATACAGCAGGTTCTCATTAGTTATCTATTTTATATATAAAAGACGCTTGCTCCTTGGCAGGAAAGTTATGACCAACCTTGATAGTATATTAAAAAGCAGAGACATTACTTTGCCGACCAAGGTCCGTCTAGTCAAGGCAATGGTTTTTCCCGTGGTCATGTATGGATGTGAGAGTTGGACTGTGAAGAAAGCTGATCGCCGAAGAATCGATGCTTTTGAACTGTGGTGTTGGAGAAGACTCTTGAGAGTCCCTTATACTGCAAGGAGATCCAACCAGTCCATTCTAAAGGAGATCAATCCTGGATGTTCATTGGAGGGACTGATGCTAAAGCTGAAACTCGAATACTTTGGCCACCTCATGCGACGAGTTGACTCACTGGAAAAGACTCTGATGCTGGGAAAGGTTGGGGGCGGGAGGAGAAGGGGACGACGGAGAATGAGATGGCTGGATGGCATCACCGACTCTGTGGACATGAGTTTGAGTGTACTCCGGGAGTTGGTGTTGGACAGGGAGGCCTGGCGTGCTGTGATTCATGGGGTCGCGGAGAGTCGGACACGACTGAGCGACTGAACTGAACTGAACTGAACTGAGTGTGTCTATGTCAATTCTAATTTCCAAATTTATCCCTTTCCCTTCCCCTGCTGGTAACCATAAGTTTGTTTGTTTTCTACATCTGTGACTCTATTTCTGTTTTCTAAATAAGCTCATTTGTACCATTTTTGAAAGGATCTTCTTTTTAATCGCATATCCTTCGTGATGAAAGTTGATGGGGGAGAAAGAAATGTTAAGTGTTAGAGACAAGTCTGTTCATAGAAAAGGAAATTGTGTTGCTGCTTCTTTATACTTGTTACTTTTTTGTATACCTGAAACAGGGTAAAAGAAGAAAAAAAAGTGGAGCTACTAGTCTAGCAGTTAGCCTTGACCTTGAGCCACTCTTGATGTGGATGAAATGGAGTTGTGCTGTGCGTTAGACACTGTAGACATCCCCACTCAAGTCTGTTAGCCCCGGAGATAAGTATTACTGATTCTGTTTTAGAGGCTCAGAGAGGTTGGGGAATTTGACCAAGGCCACACAGCCACTTAATAAAGACCTGGCTCTTTACGGTATATTAGGAACCCCCACTAACCTGTGAATACAATATACCATTTGAGAAAATGCTCCAACAAATCAAAGCATCTTCACATGAGAAGATACAAGATACACCTGATTGATGGTCAACGATATAAACTACAGGTATCCCTCTGTGTCCTCAGAGAATGAATTATAGGACCTCTCGGGATACTAAAATCCAGGGATGCTCATGTCCTGTATATGTAAACAGTATTTGCATAAAACTTATGCACATTTCCTATATGCAGTGTTCATGCTATGCATATAGCTCCTGGTTTGCAACAAATTCAAGTTTTGCTTTTTGGAACTTTATGGAATTTTTTTCAAATATCTTTGATCTATTGTTGGTTGAATCCACCAATGTGGAACCTGAAGATTCTTAGGGTTGGATGTACACAATATGTAATTGTGTCTGACTCTTTGTGACCTCATGGACTGTAGCCTCCAGGCTCCTCTGTCCTTGGGATTTCCCAGGCAAGAATACTGGAGTGGGTAGCCATTCCCTTCTCCAGGGGACCTTCCCCACCCAGGGACTGAACCTGTGTCTCCTGCATTGGCAGGCAGATTCTTTACCACTGAGCCACCTGGGAAACCCAGATGTGCATAATATGTTCCATGAAATAAGAGAGAAGGCCTTGTATGCTAAAGGGATATACAAAGTATATCTCAAGTCTCGCTCAGAATAACAGCCATGCTGGTTTTACTCAGACGCTGCGAAGACTGTCTGATGATTCTCACTAGGCGTCAGTCTTCTTCATCCAGTCTTGGCTTGTTGCACTGCGGTTATTTTGTATCAAGCAGGATGCCTTTAGCTATGAGTAACAGGAAACCCTGGCTGAACTGTTTTAAGTGGTAAGTGGGTTGTTTTCTCACTTAATGATTCCTGACCTGAGGCAGTTTCAGGGTGGTTATTCAGTAGTGCCATGACATCCTCCAGGACCGAGACTGCTTTGATCTTTCCTCTCTGCAACCCTTAGCATATTGGTTTTGTCTTTGACTGACTGTCTCATGGTGACAAAATGACTGCTGAGGTTCTTGCTGTCACATGCTGATACAACATTTTGCAGAAGGGTGTCTATATGTCACTTTGTAGCAGTTACTTTTTCCCCCAGAAACCCTTAAAGAAACCTCCCCTCCTCTCTCATTGGCCAGGTAAAGTATCTGTCCATTCCTGAGGCCATCACTGAAAAGGTGAGTTGGTTTAATGAAGCACAGTGACTCCGTTGAGGAGGGTCATGGCACGAATGACTGGGACTCTGTACTAAGGAGGGTAGGAAGAGGAGTTGGAACAGCAACTGGAAATGTTGCATATTTAAAACATATCTTTATTATGGCAAATTTCATACACCAGGGGCAGAGCATAGGTAATTCCCAAATTCTCATCTCCTGGTTTCTACAGTTATTAATATTTTGACAATTTTAGTTCATCTCTGTCCTGCCCTTCTCCTGCTGGAGTATTTTAAAAGGAATTCCAGATATATCATTTTTATGTGCTTTGTATATATATTGTTGTTGTTTAGTTGCTAAGTCATGTCCGACTATTTCTGACCGCATGAACTATAGACATAACCCCATGGACTGTAGCCCTCTGGGCTCCTCTGTCCATGGGATTTCCCGGGCAAGAATACTGGAGTGGGTTGCCATTTCCTTCTCCAGGGGCTCTTCCTAACCAAGGGATTGAACCTGCGTCTTCTGCATTGGCAGGTGGATTCTTTACCACCGAGCCACCAGGGAAGCTCGTATATATTGAGTCCTTTCTATATGCCTGGTCACTCACCAAAGAGTAAAGCTGTTTCAGAGACAAGAGATTAGTGAAGACTGACCCGGGATTAAGCACCTTTTTGCTAAAGAGAAAAGACTAAATCCCTTGAAACAAAGGAGCACGCAGTATCCAGGGATCGGGGTTTTCTCCCCAGCTTTTGTTCTGGCTGCATGTGGAGTCCTTGGAATATTAGGAAACAGGTGTCCTGGGAAAATGGGGGGAGCTGGGAGAGGGTCCTCCCTGACCCCCTTTGTCAGAAATGGAAGGTGAGTGGAAGTGCAGCATCTCATTTGTCATTTCCACTGTCCGGCGGATGAGGCGAATGCTTTCTAAGAGTGGTTTTTGGTTTGATGACACCTGTTTCTTCATGTTAATAGACTTCTGGGGTGAGATGGAGCTGGGTGACATCACCTGCAGGTGCGGGAGCCCGTGGCAGCGGTCTGCCGCCTGGCGTGTATTTCCCTGGGCGTTGTGAGCACATCTGCTCTTGACTGTGAGGGCGTATTTGCCAGCAGGCTAAAGAAAGAGATGTTTTTAAGCAGCACAGAAGGCCGGAGGTCGCGAGTTGACTCTGGGCTGGGTTGTAAACACACATACTCTCCTTATGACTTCAGCTGATTTCATGTAGTTATGGAACAAAAGACACGTTTATTTTTTCTTTCAAGTATCACCATGTCAGTAAAAGTCTGTTTCCATGTACCCTTTTCTGCGTTTCTTGAACCCACCTGTTCTAGTATAGGTTTAAAAGACCCCCTCTTCCTCTGCAAGCCTGCCTTCTGGTGTTCCTTCGGTTTGTAAGCATTGGCTCCTTTGAAGAGAGCTCACATGCTTCAGAGGGGCAGTCCCTGTGTATATTACATCTAAAGCAATTCACCATTTCTCTAAATCCGCTTCTCATTTCTGCAGGACAATTAAAGGTCACATTGCAAAGCTGAATCAGTTATAGCTTCGTGTTCAACCTGAGTTGATGTTATCTACCTGGGCTGGGTAAAATGTTAGTGTTTGCACAGTGAGTTTAAAAACAGAAGTCTTTTGCATAACTGTATTTGAAAAATCTTAAAGAAAAAAGAAAGAGAATGGGGTAATGATATCAGAGGATGCCACCTGACTCAATATTGTGGTGACCCAGCTGGCTCTTGAAGCAGTCCCACTGTTCTTCGCAGAACTTTCTAGAATATGAGGACTGTGGTTGGGTGCCCTTTGCTTGGTGAGCTGTGTGTTTCGGTGCTATGTGAGAATCCATCTGACCCCGATACATTTTATTTGACACACACAGCTGGGTTGCTGGCACATGGTGCAGGCCATTAAAGAGAATGCTAAAGAAAACACAGACCATCTATTCATCAGATCACTGTGAAAGGGAGATTCACTGGGGCGGCCTCGAGCAGGCATTCACCTGCGGGGGAGGGACGGGGACCCACTGGGTGCCCAGGAGCAGGAAACACAGCTGCCATTGACCTCTGATATGTCCCATGGCCAAGCACTTGGCCAAATGTGAAACCTTATGGGATCACCAACTTGTGGAATCTTATTTTAGGGTGCTTTGCAAACAGGAGGGTTGGATGGCTGGGTCAATCTCTTATTTGCTGAGTGTATGGGCTTCCCAGGTGGTGTTAGTGGTGAAGAACCTGCCTGCCAATGCAGAAGATGTAAGAGACTCAGGTTCGATCCCTGGGTTGGGAAGATCCCCTGAAGGAGGAAATGGCAACCCACTCCAGTATTCTTGCCTGGGAAATCCCATGGATAGAGGAGCCTGGCGGGCTACAGTCCATAGGGTTGCAAAGAATCAGACACGACTGAAACGACTTAGCACTTACGCTCCCCAGGCACTTGGCACCCAGTGGGAACACTGACCAAAGCGTTTGCATGTGAGTGATATACCTGGCCCTGGGGACCATGCTAGGTCTCCACGTGTGCCCCTCAGCCCCACCAGAGGCAGGAGAGAGGAGGCAACTTCTAGAATCCTTGGGAAACCTTTCTTCAGCCACAAGGATGTTCCAACCCCTCAGCCCAGTTCACGCAACTTGCTTAGCCCCCAACCCACCGTCCTCTTTTTGCTTCCTCGGTGCGATTTTGCACAAGACAGTGCATGCCTGGCACAGAGCCCCTGGGAAGTGGCAGCTGGGGACAATGGAGCTGGTGGATTAAAATGTCTCCCTAAGGGGAACTTCCCTGGTGGTCCAGTGGTTAAGACTTCACCTTCCAATGCAGGGGGTGCGTGTTTGATCCCTGGTCGGAGAGCTAAGATCCCTCGTAACTTGAGACCAAAACAAACAAAACAGCCCTGGTTTTACCCCTGTTCTTTTACCCAGTACAGCAAGCTTTCCACTTGTGTCTGTATGCGTGAGGTTGTCAGCTGGACAGCCATTCTGTAATCCTGTGTAAAGACTGGGGCAGGCCCCTCATCACCTCCACAGTGGTAAGAGACTGTGGTGTCTTGCATAACATCACTTGTCCTGAGTGACATCATCTTGGTCGTTCAGGCCCTTTCAGAGCAGCCACTCTGAGCCTGACCTAGGCTGAGATGTGGCCTCTGTCCCCAGCTGGTCTGCCGTGTGTACTTAACTCAAGACTGTGGATCTTAGCGCAGAAGGTGGGATGCTGGGGGAACCTAAGTGCCTTCCACTATGGCTAGAGCTCCACCCAGCTCTGCCCTGTAGGGACCAGGAACTTTGGAGAGGCAGACTTGGGTTCTTGTCTGTTCCTCTACCCCATAGGTGGGTGATTCCGTGCAAGGCAAGCCTGACACAGAGCGCCCAGGAAGCCACAGCTGGGCTTATCTGCATCTTGGGGACCACATATGGAGCTAGTTGATTTAAATGTCCCTCTGAGGGGACTTCCCCAGCAGTCCAGTGGTTTAAGCCTTTGCCTTCCAGTGCAGGGGGTGTGGGTTTGATCCCTAGTCAGGGAGCTAAGATCCCCAAATTCCACACACCTAGCAACATAAACATAAACTTAAACAATAGAAACAGAATGTTGTAACAAATTCAATAAAGACTTTAAAAATGATCCATATTAAAAAAAATATATGATGTCTCCCTTTACCCCTGGGCTCCCGCATTCTCCCAGTGGAAGTGATTCTGGATATGAGTATACTATGAAACCAAAGTTGACAGTAAATTCTACAAGGGTTTTTAGAAGTCCCAAGCTATTCTGTTTTGGAAACAGATTTGTTTCAGTATTGTTTGACAAAATGTTCATGCATGCCTCCAAAACCAAACAGGGTTCCAGGCTCATAAGGCACTTTCAGAAACCCTTTGCTTTTATCAAGCTCAGTGAAATTCTGCATTATATTAAGACAATAAACAACAAAAACAAAACCAAGAAACCTCAGTCTAGGAGTAAGCAAGCTCCGGGAGATGGTGAAGGACAGGGAAGCCTGGCGTGCTGCAAGTCCATGGGCTCGCAAAGAGTTGGATGTGACTGAGTGACCGAACAGCAGCAAGAACCTTGGCAAATACAGCTTGACAAGATGGACTTGAAAACAAACACCACCAAAACCCAACCGTCTGAAAACGTGTGTGGCCTTTCCCACTGGGACAGCAGTGTAGGGTGTCTGTTTGCCTAGCTGGCCTCTGGGGAAGACCGGGATGACACGCCCTCCCTGGCGCTTCCGATGCTTTATTGACTCCCGTCCCGTTCCCCCTTCTCGATTCATTCTGCTTCCTGACCTGGAATGGGGGAAACTGAAAATCTAACCCTGGCCACATCACTAAACTGGAAATGCGGAAATTGGCACAGGGTAGTTGATGGGAATGTCAAAACACAGGGTGGGGACTTCTGCTCTGACAAAGATGGAACAAAAGCCCTCTGTGTCTTTTGGAGGTCACGAATCCCATGTTTGCACCTTATTGTCACTACGTAATGTCTGAAACACTTGGAGTTATTTCCAGTTAGTGGGTTTAAGTGCTTCTTGCCCTCTGAGCTGGTGACCCCTCAGTGTTTGTTTAGTGGGATTTTCTTGCCGGGCTTCACCTTGCTGCACATTGTTTGACTGTCAGGGCATCTCAGCTGCTCTGGTGACCCCGTCAGGAATGGCCGTGTTGTGAGACTTGGGGAACTGTTGTGAATTTCGTGATGACAGATGGCGATGCATAAAGGGCACCTCTTGGGCTTTGTGAAAAGGGATTTGAGTTCTCAGAACTGTTGTTTTTTTTTTTCCTGTTTCTCTATTCTGGGGCATGTCTGGGATTGCTAGCAGCGCTGTGATGTGGCCCATTGAGATTGAGAGGCCTGGGAGGCCGAGAGCCCTTGCGTGTCACACATACCCACTCAGGGACACATGTGTCCCTCCCAGGCCTCAGCAGACCCCAAGGGCTCGGCCTCTTGCTCTGTTGGAAAAGTAGGCTCTTCTGTGCATCACTGGGGTTTCATTCAGGCAGGACTTTTGTCTGATTTCTGAAGATGGATGGGAAGGCCAGAATGATGGAGAAAGAGCAAAATGAGCCTCTTGGTTCTGCTTCTGAACAGGCATTTATAACAGCTGCTTTCCCTGCTCCGGCTGAGAGTTAAAAAACTAAAAATAAAACTAATATGTGACCCAGAAATCCCACTCCTGGGTGTATATCCAGAGAAATCTATAATTAAAAAAGATACATGCACCCCTATGTTAATAGCAGCACTAGTCCTAATAGCCAAGATGTGGAAACAGCGTAAATGTCCATCAGCAGAGAAATGGATGAAGAAGATAGGGAACATACATACAAAGGAATATTACTCAGCCATAGAAAGGGATGAAATTGCACACCATTTGCAAAGACATGGATGGACCTAGAGACTGCCATACAGGGTGAAGTAAGTCAGAAAGAGAAAAGCAAATACCATATATTAATGTATGCACGTGGCCTCTAGAAAAATGACATGGATGATCTTATTTGCAGAAGTCAGTTCATGCCACAGAAAGTTTCTCTCCATTATTCATGATTTACAGCATTGGAAACAACATAACAAGGGGAATGGGTTAAATCAATTCTGATGCATTCCCATGATGGAATGTTACATGGACATGAAAGTAATCCACAGGCAGTTTTTAATAACGTGGAAAGATGCTGACGATATAATGTTGGGTTAAAACAAAAAGCTTAATTCTGAGTTGTATTGTACAGTGCACTCTGGTTTTGTTCTCAGAGGTAAAAGGCCATGTCAATATGTGTAAAATAAGACTGAGAGAAATTTGTTGAAACATGAGCAGTGCTTGCTTTTTGACAATGAAATTATCCATGATTATTTCCTCTTTATTTTATTCTGGGCTTTCTGCATATTCTACACTGAATGTACATTGGTTTTGTTACATATTTATTTATTTGGCTGCACCAGATCTTACTTGTGGCATATGGGATCTAGTTCCTGGACCAGGGATTGAACCTGGGCTGCCGGAATTGGGAACTCAGAGTCTTAGCCACTGGACCACCAGGGAAGTCTCACACTGGTTTTATATTCAGAACAAAATAGTAGAAAATAGAGAAGAAACAGAAGCCTAGAAGATTAAGGGGTTTTTCTCTGAGTCTCCCAGCTGTTTGGTGACAGGGCAGAAACAAAACCGAAGCTTCCTGATTCTGATCTGGATGAGGGCTCGTCTCACTCAGGAGGGTCAGGATGCCTGCAGTCATGCACCCAGGACGAATGGCTCCAGGGTTCTCACCCAGAACCCCTGCACCTTGTGTGAGACATGCTTGTCTGTATGGAGGCTGATGTACTTTTAGGTCTTTCGTTTTTCCTTCATTACTCACTGTTTTTCCAGTAGTCATGTATGGATGTGAGAATTGGACTGTAAAGAAGATTGAGTGCCTAAGAACTGATGCTTTCGAACCGTGGTGCTGGAGAAGACTGTTGAGAGTCCCTTGGACAGCAAGGAGATCAAACCAGTCAATCCTAAAGGAGATCAACACTGAATATTCATTGCAAGGACTGATGTTGAAGCTGAAGCTCCAGTACTTTGGCCACCTGATGCAAAGAGCTGACTCATTTGTAAAGACCCTGATGCTGGGAAAGATTGAGGGCAGGAGGAGAAGGGGGTGACAGAGGATGAGATGGTTGGATGGTGTCACCGACTCAGTGGACATGAATCTAAGCAAACTCTGGTAGATAGTGAGGGACAGGGAAGCCTGGCGTGCTGCAGTCCACGGAGTCACAAAGAGTAGGACGTGACTGAGTGACTGAACAACAAAACAGCAACTCGCTGTAATGAGCAGCCTCTGGGAACTCAACAGCTGGGCCCCTTGAGTAGAAGTCAGAGCTAGTCGAGGTGTCCTCCATGGATGCCAGTTTTACAGTTTGTGTGACTTGTGGGTGTGTTTCCATGGGAGCACACGTAGGCTGTATCTTCTCCACTTTCTGCTCCTCCTCCCTCTTCTTTGACTTCTTCATTAGGGAGGACAGATCAGAACAACTCATCCCTCCACTGGGGTGGGGAAGTGATGCTGTTCTTAGAGAAAGCCCCACTACACTCCTTGACTTTGCACCAAAATGGCAGCCCTTTCACCAAGTGCTTTGAGAACAAACAGTCCCCTCTTAACTCCTGTCATTAACTGCTTAGGTGACCTTGGTCAGCTCTGTCCTTTCTCAGAAAATCTCCCACGGTGAGAATGGGAAGAATCTTTTCTGGTGAACAACTTTATCCAGGGCGTGAGGCAACAGTCTGATGGACGACAGGAAAGATTTTTCCAGTTTCCAGGAGGAGGAGCCCCAGAACTGAATCTTGCAAGGGAGTCTTTACCTCTTAAGGGCAGACTCATGTTTCACTAAGCTCACAGGGACCCCCAGCTGTTCATTCTTCTCCAGCAAGAAATTCAGCTGTTCAGTGGTTCAGAGGTCAGAGGCAGACCCACTGGAACATTCCATCCTTGTTGACATGTCCTTGGGAAGTTGATCTCAGGCTTGCTGAGTTATGGGATGTTCAGATGTGCCCTTCAACTTAGAAAGAGGAGATGCTCTTCCCCACGTGGGAATAGCCCTTTCAAGGGGACAGGAGCTTGCTCCCCCTAGCCAGGACTGTTTCCCAAAGAGGGAGCCCTGCCAGTGTTTGCCTGCAAGAGTCAACCTCAGCTGTGTTTTTCAGGCTGAGTGTCTCTCCCTTCTAGGATGGTTTTGTAGAGTTCATCAGGCTTTCCCCGACTGTCATGCAGCTTGGTTCTTGGTCTCGGGACTACGGGACAGGCGGGCTCCCTGATTGGAGCTCAGGGCTTGGGTAGACTTTGCCAGTTTCATCCTGGGACTGGTGTCTCACTGCAGCCTCATGGCCAGCAAATGCTCCGATCAGGTGGTCCAGCAAGCGGGGCCCGAGGCAGTCGAGGCATACAAAGTGGCCAGCTGTCTTCCTGCTCCATTGGCTCACGATTTTTATTTATTTAAGGTATCTTTATGGTGGATGATTTCCATTTGTCCACGTCTCTGAAAACACTCCTAAAATCTGGTTGTTGGGAAATTTTAATACAAACTGAAAATACAGGAACCAGCATCCCCAAACCTAAGTCTGCCTATTGAAAGTGGAGTGAAGGTCACTCAGTCGTGTCTGACTCTTTGCCACCCCATGGACTATACAGTGCATGGAATTCTCCAGGCCGGAATACTGGAGTGGGTAGCGTTTCCCGTCTCCAGGGGATCTTCCTAACCCAGGTTTTGAAGCCAGGTCTCCCACATTGCTGGTGGATTCTTTACCAGTTGAGCCACAGCGGAAGCCCAAGAATACTGGAGTGGGTAGCCTATCCCTTGTCCAGCAGATCTTCCTGACCCAGGAGTTGAACTGGGCTCTCCTGAATTGTAAGCAGATTCTTTATGAACTGAACTATCAAGGAAGCCTGTTGAAAAGCTAGAATTAATTGTACACTTCCAGCTGTAAATGCTGAAGGAAGGAGTAGGGCCTGTGTCCCTATCGCTGGACTGGTGTGGGGGTCAGAGCAGGACAGCTCCCAGTGCAGGGTGGTGGTTGACTGCCTGCTCAGATCCGCTTTTCAAGCCCTTTCATTTTTACTCTACATTAACTTTGCATTTCTAGATGGTTGAACCCTGGCCTGATTTCACATTCTGAAACTAAGCCTGTTTCTCAATTCTCTGAAGAAAAGGATGTTTCAGAGGAGTGATGACTCACCTTTTATTTTGAACCCAGTGAGAAGAATCCAGTCTAAGACGCACTAAAGGGATGAGCATTTGCTGTATTTCAAAATGATTATGTCTGTGTTAAAATTTATTTTTAAAGTGATACAGGCATGCATTCTTACAGAATTCAGAGTCGGCCTCGCACCTCCGTCCACACTGCAGGCCCCTTCCTTGAGATCACCTCTGCTGACAGTCTGATGGGTGTCCTCCCAGATGTGTATGCACTCGTGTGTGTGTGGAGAGAGAACATTTAGTGTTACCTACGTGTCGTGCATTTTCTAAGCAGTATTAGTTTTGGCTGTGCACGGGCTCTCCCTGGCTGTGGTGAGCGGGGGCTGCTCTCTGGCTGCGCTGCACGGGCTCCTCTCTTGTGAAGGACAGGCTCTAGGGGCACAGGCTTCGGTAGTTGTGGCGTACTGGCTTAGTTGCTCCGTGGCATGTAGGGTCTTCCCAGGCCAGGGATCGAACCCATGTCCCCTGCATAAGCAGGTAGATTCTTTACCACTGAACTACCAGGAAAGTACTGTCTTGTATTTTTGCATATAAGTGATAACATAATCCAATCATTGTTCTACAATTTATTTCTTTCCCACAGAACGATATATCTTGGAAACCATTCCAAATCATTAGATAAAGATCTACCTTATTTTTAATTTCAGACTCATCATGTCCTATGGTAGATTTATTTAACTTACGCCCTCTTGATCACTAGAAAATGACTGTATCTCTCAGTGTGCCTAAGTGAAGCTCTGCTTCAATGACAGAAGTAAATTCAGCTTCTTTCCCTCCCCAGAATGGTAGGTATCAATATTATTTTTAAAAAAAAAGAAACCAAAAAAAGATGACACACCAATAAAGGAGAGGAGGCCAGGCTGGCCTCCTGACAGGGCCCACGGCTGCACAGGGGGCCTGATTTGCGGTCCGTGGACTGTGGGGGTCATGTGGTGGTCATGGGGTGAGCCAGACGGGGGCACTGGCAGGAGCCCTGGTCCAGGGGCTCCCCTGGCTGGGAGGCAGGGTCAGGGCTTTCCAGGGTGGCTCAAGCAGAGGTCAGTCTTTGAGGTGAGGTGGCCAGAGGTTCGTTCACATGTCTCTTTGCTCATCAGCATACTATGTTCCAAGCAAGTACAAGGGGAGTGGGCATCTGCGGTGCCTGAGGTCAGGATCCCACCGTCTCATCTGGTCAGGGAGGAGGCTGTGCAAAGGCGTGTGGCCGGAACGTGTTGGATACGAGTTGAACCTTGAAGGGCTGGCACAGTAGAGGGAGTTTCCGCTTTTTAAATTTGACTTTGCCTAATTTTTTTAATTTGGCTTCACTGGGCATGTGGGATCTTTTTAGTTGTGGCATACAAACTAGTACTTGCAGCCTGTGGGATCTAGTCCCCTGACCAGGGATCGAACCTGGGTCCCCTGCACTGGGAGTGTGGAGTCTTAGCTACTGGACCACCAGGGAAGTCCCAAGGAGTTTCTAATGTAAACCTATTTTCAAAGCTTGACTTCTTACAGCTGTTGTCTCTGGCTTTGTCATTTTCCTTAATTCCTCCAGAGACTGTCATGGGTGGTACTGGAGCCTTTTCTCTGGGGCTGGGGGCTCAGACTCCTAGTTCAAGATTTGTTGATGATCTGCCTTCTCCCTCCTAGGAAAAGAAGTCAGCTATCAATAGGAGAAACAAAGGATTGATTTCCTTTGATGAAGATGCTCTTCTGGGGACTTCCTTGGTGGTCCAGTGGCTAAGACTCCGTGTTCCCAGTGCAGGGGACCCAGGCTCGATCCTTGGTCAGAGAACTAGATCCCACACACCACAACTAAGACCTGCCACAGCCAAATAAATAAATATTCAAATAAAACAATGCTGTTCTGTATCGACCCAGCGCCCCCTCAAAGGAATCTAACTTCCGTGAGTTTTCTCAGCACAACCAGCTAATCTAGCCTTCGTTTTCCATCCTCTTCTCCACCTTAGTCATTTGTCTCACCATTGTTCCTGCTGGAATTTCTTACCATGCTTCCCACAGGCCGCGCTGGTGTGTTTCCCAAGGTGGTCCCTCTGGAACAAACATCTGAGGCACGTTTGCCGCTGTGGAAGCGGCATAGTGAAGGTGGCAGCCAGCACTCCCTGAGTGCTCACCCAAGACAGGTGGCGTGCTAAACGCTGCCCTCCTATCACTTATTTTTCTCGTTGCAGCAACTCGAGGGGTGGCTAGTCCTCGGCCCGCTTTGTGGTTCAGGTGGCTGAGGCACAGAGGGGGCAGGCAGCGTGGCCACGGCCACACAGCTGGTGATGGTGAGCGTTTCCTCCGCTCAGTGCTTTCCGCCCCTACCTCGGAGCCCGCTCTTGTGGACAGTCGGCGTCTTGACTCTCATCCCTACGGGCAGCGCTGTGTGCTCTGTCTTGAAAACTATTAATGCTGGTTGTTGGTGGAAGTGTTCAAAGCCTGGACTGGAACCACAGAGACTTCCAGACTACCTGATGGAAGGCCTCAGGAAAACACATTTCTGCATTAGGTCACCCTAAAGGCCTTGCTGAGTCAATAGCTTTGCCTTTTGTTTAAATCTCTCATTGGGAAAGGTCACCTGAGTGGACCACCATTTTTCAGCCCCCCGTGGTGGTGACTGAATAAGAGGCTGGCTTTGGGCTCGAATGCTTTCTGTCCAGATTTCCCTTTAGAAGGGCCTGTCTCCCAGAGACCTGCCTCCCTGACCTGTGGCTCCTGTTGCTCCTCTGTGTCTGAGTGAATCTGATTACACTGGGTCCACATCAATCAAGGCTCTGGGTGCAGTGAACCTTGCCTTCAGCCAGAAGTTCCAGTTTAAGTGGAAACCCTCCATCAAGAATAAACTAAGTGACTTTCTAAATAATCCGCATCTGTGTAAATCAAAGTATGCTTTGGTCTATTGCGGTATCCCATTAAAATGCCTGGGTGCATTTTTACCTAGTTTAGAAGATTGTCTGACTTAAAGTATAGAGCACATGAGGAACCCAAAGTGATGGGATTGGACCACTCACCTGTTGGCAGGTGCTATAACCGTGTGCTGGCCACAGAGTGACACACCCCCTGAGCCTGGGTTACAGGTGCCCTGTACAGTCACACCTCACCTCAGCGATGCCTGTTTGGGAGGCGTTTAACTCCAGAGACTGTGGGGAAGAAGGGGAGGAAAATCCCTCACCAGTTCATGCTTACTTTCAAACTGGCCCTTGGCCTCCTTTTGTCCAAGAGGAGGAAGGTCTTAGTGGAAATGCAGAGAAGCTACATAAATGCTTGACTTTCTGAAAGCCAAGAAGATCAGAGTGATGTAACATAAGTTCAAGAGCAGTTTTGATTATGGATCATTATTATTGCTGTTTCTTTTTTCTTCATCTAGTCACTTTCCTGGTGGCTCAGTGGTAAAGAATCTGCCTGCCAGTGCAGAGGAGACAGGTTAGGTTCGATCCCTGGGTCAGGAAGATACCCTGGAGAAGGAAATGGCAGTCCACTCCAGTATTCTTGCCTGGAGAACCCCTGTAGACAGAGGAGCCTGGGGGGCTACAGTCCATGGGGTTGCAAAAGAGTCGGGCTTGACTTGTTGCCTAAACAGCAGTTTACTTTAGAAACTAACTGACAGCACCCGAATCCTCACTGCTGGCCCCACCGCATCCCCTGTGTACCGTGCGAGTTTATGGAACTGGGCAGTGAAGCATGATGCCTCCTGCATGCCAGGTAAGGGGCACACACTTATCTGTTTAACGGGGGTGCATTGGTTCGTAACATGGGTGAGAAGCCCCACTTATTTTTCATAGATGAATAGCTTATTCTGTGCACATGGCTGGTTAGCAGTGGGTTCCCTTGTTCCCGCTAGCCTGGGGTGGCACTACATTCTGGGACTATAGTGATACTTAGGGACCAGGGCAGGGCCTGGCCCTTAATCAGCAGTGGCCACTGTTGTGACCCTCTGAGGGGCCCTGGCCCTCACCATCACCCAACCCTGATCATCTGACCGGGGTGGGGGGCAGAGACCCTGCAAGTCCTGTGCGAACCCTCCAGGTCCTATTCATCGGTCACAGAGAGCTTGGGTGACCCGTGAGTAATTCAAGCCCAGGGGTCTGTCTCCAGAGCCCACACCCCCAGCCGCTGGGTGTTCCCGACCCTCAGCCTCCTGTCAACTGCTGCCAGCCCCTCTGACCTCCTGGCTACAGGATGCCCACACCCTGGGGTGGGGCACATGTAACCCCTTGCTGTGTGAGACTCAGTCAGCCCTTGACCTGGCGTCCTTCAGTCATCAGATGGTCTCAACTTTTTTTTTTAAGATTTTTTTTTATGTGAACCAATTTTAAAGTCTTTATTGCATTTGTTACAATATTGCTCCTGTTTCATGTTTTGATTTTCTGGCCCCACGGCACATGGAATCTTAAGTCCCCAACCAGGAATTGAACCCACAACCTGTGCATTGGGAGGTGAAGTCTTAATCCCTGGACCACCAGTAGAACCCCTGGGCTCAACTTCCTAATCTAAAGCCTGGCCGTGCCCCTTCGGGCTGGGGCTTATAACAGGTGACCTGAGCAAGTGGTCTCTTAGGAGCCTTCAGAGAACTAGGTTCATTTCCTTCACAGCTGGTTTAAACCCATAGGGCCAGGCTCTTCTTGTGCCTGGGGAAATCAGGGTGGTTCCCATGATTTTTTTTTTTTTTCCCCTGAGAGGAAGAAGACTTCAAAGCTGACTCTCCCGTACAGCATGTTTTCCTGAAACATGCCTGCCATTTTTCAAGGGTTCAGTAGCCACATGGGGCTAGTGCTCAGCTGTTGGAAAACACAGAACACTTCTGTCATTGCAGAAGCTTCTGTAGACAGTGCTGCTTTAGTTAGCTATGCTTGGGCAGGCCCTGTGTAGCCCAATCTCCCTGCTTTTCAAGGAAGCCTGAAATCTTATTTTTTCTTTCAATGAAAACTTTAATTCTTAGCTATTGGCAACAAATCCAAAATTTAAAACAACTCAAGATGTGGGCAGACCACAGGTATAGACCGAATTCCAGGATGGGCAGAGTATTAATCTGTGTTTTAACAAAGCTTCTAGGAGGTGCTGATGGAGGTTAAAGTTTTTTTTGTTTATTTTTGGTCATGCCATGCGACATGTGGGAGCTTAGTTCCCAGTTTGCCAACCAGGGATCGAACTTGTGCCCCCTTCATTGGAAGCACAGAGTCTTAGCCACTGAACTGCCAAGGAAGTCCCTTGATAAAGGCTAAAGCTTGAAAAACAGCCTGAAACGTTTAGTTTGCTTCTAGTTATGCCAGGAACCAGGTCAGGACTAGAACCCAGGTCTTCTGATTTGCAGTCAACCTCACCCTCTTGAGCAAGATCAAATATTTAGGGATGTTCCCCTCTCCTGACACCTGGTGGCCAGAGCAGGTACCTGCTGGTGGGCCCCTGCCTTTCAAGGAGGGCTCTAGAAGTTTGCTGAATTTAGAGCTTCCTCTGTGTTTTCTGTTCAAAACTGAGCTCCTCATCTCAGAACGTAGGGTTTCTTGTGACCCCTGGGAAATCCTGGGGGAGAACTCATGTAGGGATACCAGGTCTGTGTCTTGTGACAGGTGGGGTTTTGGTTTCAATGAGGTCACGGTAGTCGGGGAAGGGCAAGAGAGCTGTCGGGCCAGCTCAGGAGGCGCTCAGACCCACCTCTTAAATCATCCCAATGCTGGAAAATCTGCTCACTGCCTCGTGGGATCCACTTCAGAGTGCTAGCATAATAAATGACCTCATTGTGTTCCTTCCAGAATCTGAAATCAGGCCAGCACCGCTGGTTAGAACTTTGACTGGCAGATTTGATCGGGAACTTTTCATATTCCTAGAGTGAGAGAGTACGGGCTGGAAAGAACCCTTCCAGCTCTTTGCCCAGCTAGAGCAATCCATTTGGAACTGGCTTTGTTTGGTGGTCTGGGGAAGGGCTCAGAGGTGTTGTAAATGGTTCTTGTTATGAAGGGACCGTGATGCCCCGCAGGCCTTGCTAGCATTCAGCCTCCAGGAGAGAAGCAGGCGGCAGCACAGCAGAATGAACCAGCCTCAGCGAGATGGCCGTGGCGGGCAGGGTGCGGGGCCGGGGGCGGACGAGGGGTGGGCGGGGTGCGGGGCAGGGGTGGCGGGGCGGGGTGCGGGGGCAGGGGGCTGGCGAGGAGTGGGGTGCGGGGCAGGGGGCAAACACCATGAAGCTTGCCCCTTGGAGAGCTGAAATCTGAGAAAGTCACAACCGCCATGCATCTCAGGGGAGTGCAGATTCAACTCATCAGATCCTTGTCAAGGTCTCACCCCCCGGGAGTATGACTCAAGAGGATCTCCCAGTTAATGTGGGGGCATGCCATGGGTGTTAGGTCATTTTTACTAAGACGAAGTCAAGTTCAGGGTCAAGATCATCGCTATTAAGATGAAGGCCAAGAAAGGAAACAGCTCCAGGGGAGTTAGAAGCAGCAGCTCCACTTAACCTGGGGTCACAGATTATGGCCCTATAGCCCACTGAGATACCTCCACTGACCCCAGCTTTTTTTGGTAGCGTTTAAAAACCATTCAGTTTTGTTAATTAGCATATAGTAGTTTCACTTATAGTCTAAATAAAGCCTTTTACAATCCATTATGTGATCCTAGATCAAAATACAGATTACAAGCATACAGAAACATTTTTACCTCTCTGATAAAATGATCTAAGAATTGTGATTTTTTTTAATGATTTACAAAACAGAGACTAATTATTTAATAAGCATGGACATATATGAATTATATGACTTTTCCAGAAAGGGTTTCCAATACTTTTCTTGGGTATCAGAGTACCTTTATTTTAACCATGTCAAGTAACATTAATGACGTCTGTCTGTTGATGTTGTAAAGATACATCGGGATCTGAATGAACTGTCATTGTTTTATTCAAAAGCAAGTGACATAACTATCTAAAATTTAGAATAAACCTCTGTCTTCCGTTAACACATGGAATGACGCCCAGAATACTTACATTGGGCGCTGTTTTTGGAGACCAGCTTTCAAAGTGACCTGGGAGCGAGGGGACACTTATTTGCTCGCCTGCTTCCTGCCTGTCCTGGGAACACCTGTGCCCCTCCTCCTTCCCCAAGTTCTGCAGTCTCCTCCCTCATGTGCTTGCCTTGCCTTCCCTGACTTTCATGATCACGGACGAGCGTTTCAGTTATTTGGTGCTACATAATGAACCACCCCAAACTCAGGGCCTAAGTTAGTAACGATCATTATTTCTTATGAAACATGGGTGAGGAGTCTGGCAGTGTTGTCAGGGGTTCCTCCCACAGCTGCATTCAGCTGGGAGCTTGATCAAGGCTGAGACTGGCCATGAGTTGTCCACATTGGACTTCCCGGCAGCTGGGCTTCATCCAAGAGGCAGGAAGGGGAAGCTGCCGGGCCTCTGAAGAAACAGGCCCGGCATTGGCCCTGTGCCACCTACTCTGCGTTCTTTGGGTCAAAGCAAGCCTGAGGTCTGCTCAGATTCAAGAGGAGGAGTGATCGCGTGCTGAAGGTCACACCTGGGCTGCCCCAGGTGAGGGTGGGCAGCGGAGAGGTACCTGGGTGCTGGTCTCATTGCTGGGTGAAAGGAGAGCTTCTGGCCCCACTGATGGATGAGGGAGGGTGGTCCCTGCAGCTTCTTAGGCGTGGAGGAGAACGGTGCATCACTGCCCATTGCTTTGGGCTCCAGGAGGCTGCAGGTAGTGGCCTGGCTCCATCTGCTTTAAGGGTCAATCAGAGACCCGTGTTTCAGACTCTTAAATGGTACATGACCGCTGTGACGTTTCCTTTAGCCTGGATTTTGGAAACCCCTGGCTGGTGGATGCTGTGGGAGAGGGACTGGAAGGAGGGGACTGATGGCGGTTAACCTCCAGCCCTTCTGCAGAGCATGGCTTTGTCCCTTGTTTGCAGTTCCACAGAGATGTCAGCAAAGAGTGGAGGGAGTGGGGGTGGTGGGGTGGGTAGCTCCAGGTTTCCTAAATCACGATCAAAAGATATTTTCTCCTTCTAGTAAAGGTTTATGTAGCATTGTCTCTGGCCCTTTCTATCTGTATTTGTTTAAAACATAAATCAAATTTCTAAGCTCCTTACTGTTGAGTCATGTTGTCTCTAAGCAAATGTGCTATTTCTCAGGTACATATCGATCACCACTGCCCCCACCCCCGACTGCCTCGTGTACCCATGAAGAGTGACGGAGTTTGGGAAGCTCTTGTTACAAAACTCTTATGTCCCCACCAGGTCCGCTGGAGGTCACCTTCTCCTAGGGTCCTGTTTGTAGCCACTGGGAGGACCCTCAGGTGGTGACAGGGTGTGGTCACCCAGGTTTGGTGCCAGGGAGCCCAGCGGCAGCAGAGCCAGGAGGTTTGGCCCCAGCTGGGGGCCTGGATTCTGGGAGAGCAGTGTTGCAGATGGGGTCTGCAGGATGCTGGAAGTCCCCATTGCTGTAATTTACTGAGTCTTTCCTTTCAAGCTTCTCAGAACATTATCTTGTTTACTTATGCCTCTCTGCAACCCTCTGACAGAGATCCTAGAATTGTCCTCATCTCTCTTTAGGGTACCTGGAGGGTGCGTGGCGGGGCAGGATTTAACTCAGGTGCCCCCTCAACCATTAGCCCCACTGCCTCTCTCCAGAGCTGGCAAGCAGGGCCAGAGGAGCTGTTTGAGCTCCTCTGCTTAGCCCTTCAGTGGCCCTGGCTCATGTAATGGAGGGGGTGAAGGAGCCTTCCCCTGGATGGGAATGGAGGAGCTCTGGCCTTGAAGCCTGAACCTGTTCAAATGCATTATCTGCGTTTGTCCAGCCGGTTAGATTTGTATACAGGAGACAGACCTACTGGGAAAACAGCTCAGCCTTCCAAGTTCTGAAGTGCCCATGAAGAAGGTCTCCATTGCTGCCGGAGAGGCGCGTGGGAGGTGGTTGAGGCGAGCAGCATGTGCGGGCCCCAAGCTCCCCACAGAGCATGGGGTGCGCTGACGTTGGTCCAGCTCCCTGCAGCGGGGCTCTCGCCCCATGCTCTCTCTCACCAGCACTGCGGGCTGAAGACAGGGCATGGGGTCCTGGCATCTTCTTCATGGGTACCAGCTGCCCACAGGGCCCCATCTGTGTGCTGACCGTCCTGTGGGAGGTCAGCCTGAGGCCAGGGGCACTGCGCTTCCGGGTGACATAGCTCCTGAGCCTGGCAGAAAAAGCAAGCTTCCCCAGAGCAAGAAGGGCTTGGGGCACTCAAGTGTGTGGGTGGGCGTGGCCTGCCTTGTGGCCATGGGCTGCAGGGGGCAGACCTCCCCCAAGGCCACCTGTGGGCTCTGAAGGCCAGCTAGAGGCCGTGGAAGCCGCAGAAAGCTCCGAGGGGGTGAGGGGGCTGCCCCTCGGTGGCAGACTAGGCATATTTGTGGGCTCAGGTTGGTAGGCATCAGCAAGAGGAGAAGTTGTTTGATTCTATGGTTGGTTTCATGCTTGTTGCAAAATGTACCTCTCTCACCCCGGCCGCAACTTGGGTGTCCCTCCAGGTGGGGCTGGACTGTGGCTAGAGGGTGCAGCAGGCAGGAGGAGGGCATGGTGACATCTCTGGGGGGCAGAGTGAGCAAGAAGGAAGGCTGAGAGGCACCAGGAGCCCATCCCCACCACTCTGGGATCGTGACCTCCAGCAGGTCTGTTACCATCCTCCTTAGGATGTGAGGGGAAGCCCAGATGAACATTTCTGAAGTGACTCTCTGGCTTTCCCAGGTTAGCATGAGGGAGAGGTGTTAAAATCGTAGTGTGTGTGTGTTAGCTGCTGAGTCGTGTCTGACTCTGCCACCTCATGGACTGCAGCCCACCTGTGTGTGTGTGTTAGCTGCTGAGCTGTGTCTGACTCTGCCACGTCATGGACTGCAGCCCACCAGGCTCCTCTGTCCATGGAATTCTCCAGGCAAGAATACTGGAGTAGGTAGCCATTCCCTTCTCCAGGGGATTTTCTCGACTCAGGGATTGAAACTAGGTCTCGTGCCTTACAGGCGGATTCTTTACTGTCTGAGACACCAGGGAGGCACATTAAAGTCATAATAAACATGTTAATAAATTATAGTTTCAAAGGCTTCCCTGGCGATCCAGTGGTTAAGGCCTCACGTTCCAATGCAGGAGCTGCAGGTCCAGTCCCTGATCAGCTAGGGTCCCACATGCCTCAAGGGCAGGAAGCCAAAACACGAACACTACTGGAGCAGCGTCAGTAATAAAGAGTTTTTAAAAATGGTCCGCATGAAAAACTTAAAAGTGAATAAATAAAACTATTCAAGAATTATAAGTGCCACCTCCCCACGGTGTTGTGATCATGGCATGACTGACGGGGAAGGCCTCGGTGCTGAGCTGCTAGTCGTATAAACTTGTTGATTTTATTATTTGCATCAGTGTCGCAGACTCCACCCTGGCTGCCCTGCATCAGCCTCCCTGGGGGCGGGATCAGAGAACCTTCCTTTCAGGAAACAAGTACTTTGGGCCCCATACCCTTGAACTGGCATGTGGCTGAGTTCCTTCTATGTCCCTGCTGGTTTTGTCCCCTTGTCCTGCATTAGCACTTTCCTGGGAAGGAAACATCCTTCATGATTTCATACAACGTACAGTGACGGCTCTGAGCCCAGGTATGGCCCTCAACCTGTGGGATGTTCTGAACGCCCAAAGATGGCCTCCGAGCTGGGGTCATGTCTGCACCCCGATGATGAGAGATTTAGGACACTTACGGTACTAGGCAGTGAGTTCCGTTTCCCTGGGACCAAGAATCCTCTCCAGACGTAAATGAACTAGTTGAAAATGTAGCCTTTTGAAATATTTTCCTGTGTTCTTTCCATGGCAAGGCCTCCTCCCCTGAGAGCAGGGTTGCAGGTTTCTGTGAGTCACGAAGCACGGTACTTTCTTTGTCCATACAGTCTTGGGGAAAGAAGAATGTGACTTCGAATACCAGGTCACCACAAGCCATAAACTATGGCAGCCCTCCTCTTTACAGCTCAGACTTGTGAGACGCAGGTAAGAGGCTGTGCCCAGGAGCCACTGTCCCGGCAGGTGTGTGCGTGTGGTCTGGGCGTGCAGGTGATACTGTGGTTTCTGGCCGAGTTTTCTCTACTCTGGGACCCCCTCTCCTCTCACCTCACTCTTATCCTCCCAAAGGGAAGCTTGCTTTTTTCTTTCTTAGCAGCCCAGGTGGCATTGCCTCCTGCAGCCTGGCTTGAGGCCAAGCAGGGTTCCCCCGCTGATCCTGGGGCTGTGTAACACAGGGCAGGTTGTCTGACCTCTCTGGGCCTCAGGTTCTTCATCTGTAAAGTGCAGAGAGTAAACTCCACCTGCAGGGTACCTAACTGAGGCGTGTGAAAGGTGTTCTTGTTGTCTACAAAGGATGAGATGAGAACACAGAGTGGGTGAGTCGGTGTCTGTAGGACATGCAGGGAAGAAACAGCAACAGTGTTTCTGGGGTCCTCCGGCCCCCCAAACCTGCATAAGCCCACTCGACTGCCTTTTGTAAAATGCCAGCTCTCATCGCAAGGAGAAGCAGCGGCACTGGAAGTCCTCAGCTCAAGGACACTGGCGCACCCTCGTATCCATGCCTCTCTCGTCTCCTGGACCTTGGGGCGCCGTGACAGGCGTCCCTCACAAAGACCTGTGGGTGGAGCACACGCTCTGCGATGCAAAGGGGCTCTTCCGAGGGGAGCTGAGGTGCTGGCCCTATGGGGTGGGATGCTTCCGGCCAAGGCAGGGGCCCCTCTGGGAGGGAAGGAGCAGGCAGGGTGACGGCGGTCAGGTGCACCCAGGAGCCAGCCTCTGTGAGATCCAGGGGGAGCCATCCTGTGTGCAGCTTCTCCCTCCAGTTCGCCCAGGACTCCTGCCCTGTGGTTCACGGGCTGCCGGGGAACTTTTCAGAGGACTGAGGGGGCCTCTGCCTCAGGAGTTCAGGCTCAGCCTGATGGGCCCGCAGTCCAGGTGGTGGCATCTGGTCTCAGCGTATGGCAGCTGATTAGTTGAAGATGGTGGCAGAAACAAGTCGGAATGAATGACAGGCTTCTAAAAGATTTCTTTGGGTCCATTCACTCAGTCTTTCTTTAGGAATCATCCCAGGTGGCGCTAGTGGTAAGGAACCCTCCTGCCGATGCAGGAAACATAGGTTCGATCCCTGGGTCGGGAAGTTCGCCTGGAGGAGAGCATGGGAACCCACTCCAGTGTTCTTGCCTGGAGAATCCCAAGGATAGAGGTGCTTGGTGGGCTGCAGTCCATGGGCCGCAGAGTCGGACACGACTGAGCACGCACACATTCATTCATTCACCCTTCCAGCATTCTTGTTGAGGACCTGCTGTACCTCAAGCCCTGTTCTAGTCACGGGGAATACAGCCTTGAACAAAACAGACAAAAATCCCTGTCTCCTGGAGCTGATACTCTTGAAGGAAACAGAGAAGAGAAAAAGAAGTAAAATGTGAAATAAAAGATGAATTGTATGTCGTCATATTTAAACTGAGAGTAATGAGGCCAGAGTCGGAGACTCTCAGCTGAGTGCCCCTCTCCACAGGTACTCCCATGGCAACTGCATTCCCTCTGACAGCGGGGGCCCCTGGACCATGCCTGTGGCCCCTGTACAGTCTCCTCCAGCACACAACCCTGGGAGGCCCTCAGTAGGTGACAGTTGTAGCAACTGCTGCTAAGTCACTTCAGTCGTGTCCGACTCTGTGTGACCCCATAGACAGAAGCCCACCAGGCTCCCCCGTCCCTGGGATTCTCCAGGCAAGAACACTGGAGTGGGTTGCCATTTCCTTCTCCAATGTGTGAAAGTGAAAAGTGAAAGTGAAGTCGCTCAGTCGTGTCCGACCCTTAGTGACCCCATGGGCTACAGCCTACCAGGCTCCTCCATCCATGGGATTTTCTAGGCAAGAGTACTGGAGTGGCTTGCCATTGCCTTCTCCGAGGTGACAGTTAGATGAATGGAAAAGTGATCAGGCGGGTCTCGTTGTTGGTGGCAGAGGGACACTCCTGCCCCTGCTGTGCCTGTCTTGCTGTGCCTTCCTCCAAGGCCAGACAGCAGTCCAGCACACAGCGGGTGAAGCCGGCTTCTGAGGAGCGTCTCATGTTCAGTCCTCTGACGGCTGCTATGTATCCTCTGCTCTGCAGGGAGCCAGGCATCTCTACCCCAGACTCCTAACAGATCTAGGATCACTGGCCTCCACTCCACTCCAGTATCCTTGCCTGGAGAATCCCATGGACGGAGGAGTCTGATGGGCTATACAGTCTATAGGGTCACAAAGAGTCAGGCACGACTGAGGGACTGAGCACTCACGCTGCATCAGGCTGGGCTTCTGCAGGGGTTCACCTACTAGCTTTTCAGATGTTTCTAGAAAGATCTATAGCTTCTGTCCATTTTTCTGTTGGTCTGATAAGAAATCACACTTCTATAGGATCTGTGCAAATGGGTTTTTGTTTGGTTGCTGTTTGTTCAGATGCCATAAATGTAGCTGAAAACAGATAAAACTGAACCCTTTGATAATAACCACTACATTGATGCTGCTCACAAACACTCAGGATTTCCCTTTCCTACAGACTGCCACAGTCATGATAGACAGTAAAGGTTACCACGTTATCTCCTCTTGACAAAGGTCAGACCCTCTGCCGACACTGAGGCTGTGCGTTCCTCTGCTAAAATGTTAGAGGCCAGAAAGTCCCACTGGGATGAGACTGGCTCCTGGGATGGTAAAGATGGGACCAGAGGGCCTGTTGGTGTCTTGCTCACTTGTGATCATGGCTTTGCTCCTGTGCTCTGTGATGCCCCTCTGGGGAGGGCACTGCATCCTCCAGCTGCGGTAACCCTTCCTGAGCATGTGTTCCACGCCCTTGATCTAGAGTAGGGGGTCCCCAGCCTCCAGGATATGATGCCTGATGATCTGAGGTAGAGCTCATGTAATAATAAGAGAAATAAAGTACACAATAAATGTAATGTGCTTGGGTCATCCCGAAACCACCTGACCTCTCGATCTGTGGAAAAATCGTCTTCCATGAAACTGTTCCTTGGGACCAAATAGGTTGGGGATCGCAGATCTGGAGGATCAGATTGCTCCAAATACTCCTCTGGCACTCAGGTTGGGTGAGGGAAAATCAGGAGGCTAGCCAGACAGGACCACTTTTGGGGATTAATTCTCAAAGTTTTAAATCAAAGCTCATTCTATGTCATGAGTCTCTTATGTCAAAATTTAAAATAATCAATCCTACGCTTTTTGAAACTCACGAGTCTCCCAAGATTCTGCTTTAAACAAAACAATAAAGGACCTTGGTTTTTACAAAGAGTTTCGGCTTGGATTTTCAAAGATGTTGAAATAATCACCTTCTTGGTGATTATCCTTCATAGCTAAGGGACAGGAGAGCAGCAGAAATGACGGACACGCCTGTTTCACAGGTTGGGAAAACATATAATAGAGGAAATGTTTTCTTTCCAGACACTCTCAAGTTCAAGTGTTGGTAGACTTTTCTGCAAAGGGCCAGATGATTAATATTTTAGACTTTGAAGGCCTTGTGGTCTCTGTCACAACTACTCGGCTCTGCTGTTGTGGATCAAGAGTAGACACAGATAGTCTTCCAATAACTGAGCATGGCTGGCTTCAACAGAATATATATATAAACGGGCAGCCAGATAGCCAGCCCTACCCTAGCTGATGGCGAAATGAGATCTAGTGCTCAGACTCTTAAGAGTGCCCAGGCCTAAATGCTCTCTTTACAGGGAGTGTGTTCTCTTCAGAAAACAAATTTTTTTCTCAGGTGCAGAGTAGATAAGAAACTTCTTGTAGCCCTTCCAGAAAGTAGTGGACATCTGTGCTGTGGTGCTGGAGAAGACTCTTGAGAGTCCCTTGGACAGCAAGAAGATCCAACCAGTCCATCCTAAAGGAAATCAATCCCGAATATTCATCGGAAGGACTGATGCTGAAGCTGAAACTCCCCAAACTTTGGCCACCTGATGTGAAGAGCCGACTCGTTAGAAAAGACCCTGATGTTGGGAAAGATTTAAGTCAGGAGGAGAATAGGGCAACAGACGATGAGATGGTTGGATGGCATCACCAACTCAATGGACGTGAGTTTGAGCAAACTCTGGGATATAGTGAAGGACAGAGAAGCCTGGCATGCTGCAGTCCATGGGGTCACAAAGAGTTGGACATGACTTAGCAACTGAACAACAACATGCTGGATAAAATGTAAAAGCATCTCTTTTAAAAAAATGCTTTGCAAAACTGACAGATAACATGAGTTGAAGTGGTAAGGAAACTCCACTCCAGGGAAATAGTATAAATGGAAACCAGTGATGCCCTGGAGGTGTCTGTTCATCCCAGTTTCCCCAGGTTGTGTGTGCAGAGGATGGGATCCAAAACCCATGGCTGACATAGGATCAGGAGTTGGATTGAAAATTGTCTGTAAAACTGGGACCCGGCAGGGTGACATTGTTAATGAAAAGTAGAATCATGATAGGGACTTCCCTGGTGGACCAGTGGTAAAAACTCTGCACTGCCAATGCAGCGGGCAGGGGTTCGATTCCTGGTCAGGAAACTTAGTCCCCACATGCTGTGAGACTTGGCCAAAAGATTGTTTAAGAATTAAATTAAAAGAAAATGATGGGAATGACAAGGAAATTTCCTGTCTTGACCTCGGATATGATGGAGGGGCCAGAAAACCCAAATGGGACCCAGGGGTAGTGTTCCCATAACTATAATTCTGACTTAGTTGAAGGTCATCCTAGGTTGAGAACACACCCCAGGCCCTGGAAATCAATCCAACTCTCTGGAGAAAACACATTAAACCTCAACTTTCAGAGCTAATGTTTGAAGAAACGTGGACTCATAATCTAAACTCACTAGCACACGAGGAAATAAGCCACAATGAACTAGCTGGCAGAAGTAATAAACAATAGTGTCAGACCTACAAACACTGCAGATATTAGTAGGTGGCAAAAATGAAATGTATAAATAAACAAAATAAGGTATTAAAACAATGACCAAGGAATAAGAGGCTATCAGAAACAACCAAGAACACTAAAAATAAATAGAACTCTTAGAAATGAAAAATATAATAATTGGAAATTGAAACTCAAAAGATTAGTTAAGTAGAGTAGATACCACTAAAGAGAAAATTAGTGAATGAGAAGTTCTGCGGAGACAAAGATGTGGAAAATACATAAGAGGTGTTAGGAAACATAATAGGAACAAGTGAGAAATTTACACTATTGTTTAATTGGTATGCCAGAAATAGTAAATACCGAGAAGTGAAGGGAGGAAGTAATAACAGAAATCTTGGTTAAAAGTGTTCCGGAATTGATGAAAGACAAATCCTGAATCAAAAGCCCAACCTGAAGAGAATGAGTAAAAGCAAATCTACATGTAATCCTTTTTTTAAAAAGAAATATTTATTTTTATTTATTTATTTGGCTGTGCCAGGTCTTAGTTCCAGCAAGTCAGGCTTGTTTCCTGAAAACTGTTTTTTTAAATTAAATAATTAATGAATAATTGAATAAATTGAATAATCATTTATTTGGCTGCACTGGGTCTTAGCTGCAGCCTGTGAACTCTTTCTAGTTCCCTGATCCAGGATCAAACCTGGGCCCCCTGCACTGGAAGCAGAGAGTCTTAACCACTGGACCACCAGGTCCTGAAAACTGACTTTGGGCTAATGTTTCCCATACTTGCTGTTGAAATCTGCCAGCCACTTTCCCCAGGGTATATTCATGTGGGCTGTATTACCCTCACTGTGTTGCCCCCAACTTTTTTCAGTGTTTCCTGACCCATGGCCCTGAGAATATTGTTTTTAGAGAGATCTGCAGAATGCAATTCGAGAAATGCTGGCCTGGTGTGAATGGGTCCCACTGTTGATGTTTTTGCACGCTGATGACTGCCTCCACGTATTAAAGATTATGATCTGGGATGCGTGAACTTTGATCTGAAAGTGAAATTGTTGAACGTGTTAGCATGTGCTGAATTTTCAGGTCTTGTTGTGAGGAGTGGAAATTTGGCTTCTTTTAAAAAAAAAACATCAAAATGCTTTTGTCCGGGACCAGGAGGCTGATACAAAGCATAGGGCACCGACTCTCGGTTTCTCTGCATCCTTTGATTATGTTTCCCACCTTTCAATGAGAACAGAGAGCAAAATACCCAGCCCTGGGCCTCAGGCTCACACCCACCATGACACACAGTTGCTGTGTTCGCCAGTTATCAGAGGTTGTTTCTATTATTCCCACTTGAGGGGTTAATTTACTGTGACTTTAAAAATCTGTGTTTCCTTTCTACTTTGGGCTAAAAGTCCAACATACTTTGGATAACATCCAAGTTTTGCTCTATCTTTGTCATAATGACACATTTTACTTGCTTGCTGGCTGACAACAAAGGACATCTATTTATCTCTCCTTGTAGGTATACAGAATTCCCAATATTCGATTGAAGAGAAAAACAATTGTTTGATAATTTGAATAAATAATTATTTTAAATGATTCCCGAAAGGCTTACCTGCTGATAAATATTTCGCGAACTTATAATGAATAGGCTGCCTTGTTTTTTCCCTTCAGACCAGACCTTTTAGAATCAATAAGGTCTCTAATATTTGATTCCCCTCAAAGATGATAACTTCAAGGTTGACCCAAATCCAGTCTCCGTCACCCTGATCAGTGACTGGTCCATGTGACTACAGAAGTGCCCAGCAGAGGGCTTGAAGGATGGGACAAGGTGAGGATCAAGTTCCAGCATGGCCTCAGGCAAATGATTTTGCTTTGCTTGGATTTGATTTCTTCTTCTAGAAATGTGGGGCTTCCAGGGGCTTCGCACTTGTCATTAGTGGTAAAGAGTCTGCCTGCCAATGCAGAAGTCCTAGTGAGTTGCAAGAGTTGTCTATATACTCTGTCTATAATCCCCTTATCAGACATATGCTCTGAAAGTATTTCTTCCCATTCAGTGGGTTGTCTTTTCACTTTCCAGATAATGTCCTTTGAAACACAGAAGTTTTTATTTTTGATGAAATTCAGCTTATCTTTTTTTTCTTTGTTGCTTTTGGTATCATATATAGGAAATTATTACCTAAACTGAGATTATGAAGATTTAGGCTTTTTTCTAAGAGTATTATAGTTTTAGGTCCTAGACTTATTCATTTTGAGTTAATTTTTGTGTAAGAAAGAACTACAGTTTCATTCTTTTCCAAGTGGAGATCCAGTTGTCCCAACTGTTTGTTGAAAAAACTATTTTTCTCCATTGATTTGTCTTGGCATCTTGTTGAAAAATCAATGGGCCACAAATATAAGAATTTTTTTCTGGGCTCTCAGTTTTGTTCCATTGATCTACATGTCTATCCTATACCAGTCCCACACTTAATAGCTATGTGGGAAGTTTTTTCGAATTGAAAAGTGTGAGTTCTCCAACATTATTACTCTTTTTCAAAATTGTTTTGGCTATTCTAGGTCCCTTCTATTTCTATGAATTTTAAAAGAAATGTGTCGATTTCTGAAAAAAACGTTGCTTGAAAATTGATTGGAATTTAATTGAATTTGTAGATCAATTTGGGGAATATTGCCATCTCAATAATAATAAATCTTCCAATCCATGATGGCTTCACATTTACTTAGATCTTCATTTTCTTTCAACAGTATTTTATAGTTTTCAGGGTCCAAATCTTAAACTTATTTTGATAACTTGGTTCCTAAGTATTTTATTGACTTTGGTGCTATTATAAATGGAATTGTTTTCTTAATTTTGTTTTTTGATTGTTTATCGTTAGCGTGAAAATGAAAGTCACTCAGTCGTGTCCTATTCTTTGCAGCCTGATGGACTATACAGTCTGTGGAGTTCTCCAGTCCAGAATACTGGAGTGGGTAGCTGTTCTGTTCTCCAGGGTATCTTCCCAACTCAGGAATCAAACCCAGGTCTCCTGCAATGTGGGAGGATTCGTTACCTGCTGAGCCACTAGGAAAGCCCATTGTTAGTGTATATAATTAATTTTTGTATATTGATCTTGTATGCAGCAACAATTTTTATGTATTCATCTGTGTCCTTGTATCTTGATAAACTTGCTTATGAGTTCTGACAGATTTTTTTTGTTGATTCATTCAGTTCAGTTCAGTCGCTCAGTCGTGTCCGACTCTCTGCGACCCCATGAATCACAGCACGCCAGGCCTCCCTGTCCATCACCAACTCCCGGAGTTCACTCAAACTCATGTCCACAGAGTCGGTGATGCCACCCAGCCATCTCATTCTCTGCCGTCCCCTTCTCCTCCTGCCCCCAATCCCTCCTGGCATCAGAGTCTTTTCCAGTGAGTCAACCCTTCACGTGAGGTAGCCAAAGTATAGGAGTTTCAGTTTTAGCATCAGTCCTTCCAATTTTCTATATACAGAATCATGGCATCTTCAAACAGATGTAGCTCTGCTTCTTCCTTTCCAATCTAGATACCTAAAGGACAGTAAATCTTTCTCTTTATCTTTAGTGACATTTTTGTTTTTAAGCCTACTTTCTGGGATATCAACTTTTGGAGGGCAAGACAGAACCTTGTGTGCACCAGGACGCAGGAGAAAGGAGCAGTGACCACACAAGAGACTGACCCAGACTTGCCTGTGAGTGTCCAGGAGTCTCTGGCGGGCGTGGGTTGGTGGTGCCTGCTGCAGGGTTCGGGGCACGGAGTGTAGCAGTACACGCATGGGATCTTTTGAAGGAGGTGGCCGTTATCTTCATTACCTGCACCATAGTTTAGTGAAAGTGAAGTGAAGTTGCTCAGTCGTGTCCGATTCTTTGCGACCCCAAGGACACCAGGCTCCTCCGTCCGTGGGATTTTCTAGGCAAGAGTACTGGAGTGGGTTGCCATTTTCTTGGCCCCATGTAAATAGCAGGGAGGGACTACAGCTCCACCCATAAATAGAAAACTGGATTAAAGATTTACTGAGCATGGCCCTGCCCATCAGAACAAGACCAGGTTCCCCCTCAGTCAGTCTCTCCCATCAGGAAGCTTCCATAAGCCTATTGTCTTTCTCCATCAGAGGGCAGACAGACGGAAAACCACAATCACAGAAAACTAACCAATGTAATCACATGGACCACACCCTTGTCTAACTCAATGAAGTTATGAGCCATGCCATGTAGGGCCACCCAAGACGGACGGGTCATGGTGGAGAGTTCTGAGAAAATGTGGTCCATTGGAGAAGGGAATGCAAACCACTTCAGTATTCTGCCTTGAGAATTCCATGAACAGTATGAAAAGGCAAAATGTTAGGACACTGAAAGATGAACTCCCCAGGTTGATGGTGCCTAATATGCTTCTGGAGACCAGTGGAGAAATAACTCCAGAAAGAATGAAGAAACAGAGCCAAAGCAAAGACAACACCCAGTTGTGGATGTGACTGGTGATGGAAGCAAGGTCCGATGCTGTAAAGAGCAATATTGCATAGGAACCTGGAATGTTAGGTCCATGAATCAAGGCACATTGGAAGTGGTCAAACAGGAGATGGCAAGAGTGAACGTCAACATTTTCGGAATCAGTGATCTAAAATGGACTGGAATGGGTGAATTTAACTCAGATGACCATTATATCAACTACTTTGGGCAAGAATCCCCTAGAAGAAATGGAGTAGCCATCATACTCAACAAAAGAGTCCAAAATGCAGTACTTGGATGCAGTCTCAAAAACAACAGAATGATCTCTGTTCATTTCCAAGGCAAACCGTTCAATATCACGGTAATCCAAGTCTATGCCCCGACCAGTAATGCTGAAGAAGCTGAAGTTGAATGGTTCTATGAAGACCTACAAGACCTTTTAGAACTAACAGGCAAAGAAGATGTCCTTTCCATTATAGGGGACTGGAATGCAAAAGTAGGAAGTCAAGAAACACCTGGAGTAACAGGCAGATTTGGCCTTGGAGCACGGAATGAAGCAGGGCAAAGGCTAAAAGAGTTTTGCCAAGAGAATGCACTGGTCATAGCAAACACCCTCTTCCAACAACACAAGAGAAGACTCTACACATGGACATCACCAGATGGTCAACACCGAAATCAGATTGATTATATTCTTTGCAGCCAAAGATGGAGAAGCTCTATACAGTCAGCAAAAACAAGACCAGGAGCTGACTGTGGCTCAGATTGTGAACTCCTTATTACCAAATTTAGACTAAAATTAAAGAAAGTAGGGAAAACCACTAGACCATTCAGGTATGACCTAAATCAAATCCCTGATGATTATACAGTAGAAGTGAGAAAGCGATTCAAGGGACGACTAGATCTGATAGAGTGCCTGATGAACTATTTATGGAGTTTTGTGACATTGTACAGGAGACAGGGATCAAGACCATCGCCAAGAAAAAGAAATGCAAAAAGGCAAAATGGCTGTCTGAGGAGGCCTTACAAATAGCTGTGAAAAGAAGAGAAGCGAAAGCAAAGGAGAAAAAGAAAGATATACCCATTTGAATGCAGAGTTCCAAAGAATAGCAAGGAAAGATAAGAAAGCTGTCCTCAGTGATCAGTGCAAAGAAACAGAGGAAAACAATAGAGTGGGAAAAACTAGAAATCTCTTCAAGAAAATTAGAGATACCAAGGGAACATTTCATGCAAAGATGGGCTCAATAAAGGACAGAAATGGTATGCACAGAAGCAGAAGGTATTAAGAAGAGGTGGCAAGAATACACAGAAGAACTGTACAAGGAAGATCTTCATGACCCAGATGATCATGATGGTGTGATCACTCACCTAGAGCCAGACATCCTGGAATGCGAAGTCAAGTGGGCCTTAGGAAGCATCACTATGAACAAAGCTAGTGGAGGTGATGGAATTCCAGCTGAGCTGTTTCAAATCCTGAAAGATGATGCTGTGAAAGTGCTGCACTCGATATGCCAGCAAATTTGGAAAACTCAGCAGTGACTACAAGACTGGAAAAGGTCAGTTTTCATTCCAATCCCAAAGAAAGGCAATGCCAAAGAATGCTCAAGCTATTGCACAATTGCACTCATCTCACACACTAGTAAAGTAATGCTCAAAATTCTCCAAGCCAGGCTTCAGCAATACGTGGACCATGAACTTCCAGACATTCAATCAGGTTTTAGAAAAAGCAGAGGCACCAGAGATCATATTGCCAACATCCGTTGGATCACTGAAAAAGCAACAGAGTTCCAAAAAACCATCTATTTCTGCTTTCTTGACTATGCCAAGCCTTTGACTGTGTGGATCACCACAAACTGTGGAAAATTCTTCAAGAGATGGGAATACCAGGCCACCTGGCCTGCCTCTTGAGAAACCTGCATGCAGGTCAGGAAGCAACAGTTAGAACTGGACATAGAACAACAGACTGGTTCCAAATAGGGAAAAGAGTATGTCAAGGCTGTATATTGTCACCCTGCTTATTTAACTTACATGTAGAATACGTCATGAGAAATGCTGGGCTGGATGAAGCACAAGCTGGAATCAAGATTGCCAGGAGAAATAGCAATAACCTCAGATACTGCAGATGACACCACCCTTATGGCAGAAAATGAAGAAGAACTAAAGAGCTTCTTGATGAAAGTGGAAGAGGAGAGTGGAAAAATTTGCCTTAAAGCTCAACATTCAGAAAACTAAGATCATGGCATCCAGTCCCATCACTTCATGGCAAATAGATGGGGAAGCAGTGGAAACAGTGACAGACATTTTTTGGGGGGCTTCAAAATCACTGCAGATGGTGACTGCAGCCATGAAATAAAAAGATGCTTACTTCTTGGAAGGAAAGTTATGACCAACCTAGACCGTATATTAAAAAGCAGAGACATTACTTTGCCAACAAAGGTCCGTCTGGTCAAGGCTATGGTTTTTCAAGTAGTCATGTATGGATGTGAGAGTTGGACTGTAAAGAAAACTGAGCACCAAAGAATTGATGCTTTTGAACTGTGGTGCTGGAGAAGACTCTTGAGAGTCCCTTGGACTGCAAGGAGATCCAACCAGTCCATTCTAAAGGAGAGCAGTCTGGGTGTTCATTGGAAGGACTGATGTTGAAGCTGAAACTCCAATACTTTAGCCACGTGATTCTAAGACCTGACTCATTTGAAAAGACCCTGATGCTGGGAAGCATTGAAGGTGGGAGGAGAAGGGGAAAATGGAGGATGAGATGGCTGGATGGCATCACCAACTCAATCGACATGAGTTTGAGTAAATTTCGGGAGTTGGTGATTGACAGGGAGGCCTGGCATGCTGTGGTTCATGGGGACGCAAAGAGTCGGACACGACTGAGCGACTGAACTGAACTGAACTCTGATATGTTTATCCACTACAGCTCTTAATATTGCTGTTTGCATGATACATCTTTTTTCCATCATTTTACTCTGAATTTATTTGTATTTTGAATCTAAATTATATCTCTTATAGATAGAATTTATCTATAAAGTCATGCTCAAAATTCTCCAAGCCAGGCTTCAGCAATATGTGAACCGTGAACTCCCAGATGTTCAGGCAGGTTTTAGAAAAGGCAGAGGCACCAGAGATCAAATTGCCAACATCCGCTGGATCATGGAGAAAGCAAGAGAGTTCCAGAAAAACATCTGTTTCTGCTTCATTGACTATGCCAAAGCCTTTGACTGTGTGGATCACAGTAAACTGTGGAAAATTCTGAAAGAGATGGGAATACCAGACCACCTGACCTGCCTCTTGAGAAACCTGTATGCAGGTCAGGAAGCAACAGTCAGAACTGTACATGGAACAACAGACTGGTTCCAAATAGGAAAAGGAGTACGTCAAGGCTGTATATTGTCACCTTGCTTATTTAACTTCTATGCAGAGTACATCATGAGGAACGCTGGGCTGGAAGAAGCACAGGCTGGAATCAAGATTGCTGGGAGAAATATCAATAATCTCAGATATGCAGATGACACTACCCTTATGGCAGAAAGTGAAGAGGAACTCAAAAGCCTCTTGATGAAAGTAAAAGAGGAGAGTGAAAAGGTTGGCTTGAAGCTCAACATTCAGAAAACTAAGATCATGGCATCTGGTCCCATCACTTCATGGGAAATAGATGGAAAACAGTGGAAACAGTGTCAGACTTTATTTTTTTGGGCTCCAAAATCACTGCGGATGCTGACTGCAGCCATGAAATTAAAAGACGCTTACTCCTTGGAAGGAAAGTTATGATCAACCTTGATAGTATATTAAAAAGCAGAGACATTACTTTGCCAACCAAGGTCCGTCTAGTCAAGGCTATGGTTTTTCCCGTGGTCATGTATGGATGTGACAGTTGGACTGTGAAGAAAGCTGATCGCCGAAGAATTGATGCTTTTGAACTGTGGTGTTGGAGAAGACTCTTGAGAGTCCCTTGTACCGCAAGGAGATCCAATGAGTCCATTCTAAGGGAGATCAATCCTGGGTGTTCATTGGAAAGACTGATGCTAAAGCTGAAACTGCAATACTTTGGCCACCTCATGCGACGAGTTGACTCACTGGAAAAGACTCTGATGCTGGGAAAGGTTGGGGGCGGGAGGAGAAGGGGACGACGGAGAACGAGATGGCTGGATGGCATCACCGACTCTGTGGACATGAATTTGAGTGAACTCCAGGAGTTGGTGATGGACAGGGAGGCCTGGTGTGCTGTGATTCATGGGGTCGCAGAGAGTCGGACACGACTGAGCGACTGAACTGAACTGGTAGATAGAATATCATTGAATCTTATTTTTTAAATATTTTATTACAATCTCTGCCTTTTTTTGAATGTTTAATCGATTCAGGTTAATGTTATTATTGATCAGGTTGTATTTGCATTTGCTATTTTGCCTTTCAGTTTTTCTATTTTTCATGTAATTTTTGCTACTTTCATTCTTTTATTACTACCTTAATTTACTTTAAGTGGAATATTTTTCAGTGCAACATTTTAATTTCTCTAGCGAGTTTTAAAATTATATCTTTTGTGTTATTTTCTTGTTGATATTTTAGTGTTTAGGACATACATCAGTTTTTAAATCCTTGTTGCTTGTTTATTTTATTTTATTTATTTATTTATTTTTTTACTCAAAACAATTCTAGGAATCTTTACTTAAAAACAACCTTATCTAAAATGGAGTAACTGGTTTTACGAGCAGCAAGCAAAGTACAGAAGCAAAAATGCATTATAGAAGCATTAAGTTCTACATTAGGTTACAGCGTCTAATCTGAAATCACACCCATAATATCATTTTTCAGGATATCTGGGAAATAGCTATTTCCCAGGATGTCTGAACCATAGCTACTCTATTTTGACTTTTAATAGTAAAATTTTTTTAATAGCCAAAGCAGATGTCACCATTAATGACGTCAGTGTTCTTCTAGGTATGAGAAGATGTAAGAATCGGAACTCATAAAACCTTTTTCTGAAAAGATCTGACTATCTGAAGGCCTGTTCTGCCAGTTTTTTCAGAGCACAGAGTGCCTCATTCCTGAGTTTCACCCTGAACTTCTTTCAGGTGGTGTTGAAGGTCAGCAGCTTGCAATGGTCGTGACGTAATCTTTGTAGAGGCAGCTGGCAAGTACCAACTTCCAGTCAGCAGGGTCTCTTCATAGCCACATATCTGACCATGTGACACCATTTTATGGCCATTGTGTCCCGCGGTGCTGGGAAGGCTCATTTCCCAGGTCTAGGGAAGCAATGGGCCACTCAGTGTGCTAAAATTGGACCAGGCCTTGCAAGTAGCAAAAGTCTCTGGACCACTGTCTTACTAGCCTCCTGGTCCAGGAAAATATTCCCTCTTGTTGCTTTTTCTCATACCCAGAGTCACATTATTATAATTATTGATCCCATATGGAACTGCATATCAGCATTATGTCACAGGCTCAGTGAAACAAGTGACATAGAAAATAATATAGCCATAGCTAGCAGTTAAGAGTAAAATAAGAATTATAAGTCAAGAACTTTTCTTAGATAAAGCCTGGTATACCCCAAGTCACCTGACTTCATTTGTTAAATGACTGTAGCCTGGTGTTAATCTCCTTGTTGTACATTATGGAGCATCTGACCTTTATCTGAAGATTGGTTACTGAGATAAACCTTAGAAACTAACCTAGAGTGTCCTTTTTAATAACTTAAAATTTTTAGTAGTATCACGTAACAAGGAACTGTCTTAGTAAACACTAGACCTTAATTAACAAAACTAGAAACTTAATTTAACAATTTACAAACTTAATATTCTATGATTTTTCATTATGGAGGCCCTATAGCCAGGGAGGCTTTAACCCATCCAATAAAAAATGAGGTTTGTCAGGGAGCTGGGAAAAGCCAAGCAGCCATCTTGGATTTCCCATAGCCCTGACTCTGATTTCCAGCTATTGTTTTTAATTTTCCAATTTAGAAGCAGACTGTTGCCATGGTTTAAGGACATTAGGATGGCACAAGTCTAACAGAGTTTTTGTATAAGCAGAATGAGCTTTTACATGTCTACAAACCCGACAATTGGATTAATTTCTAAAACTAGCATAGGATCAGGTCTTTGGTAGAAAAGCATTTGATTTATAAGCAGAGGTCTAAGAAGTCAAGAAAACATTATAAATGATCATACGAATCAGGTCCAGCATCTTGGGCAAGCTGTCTACCTCTGATGTCGTCGTCTTCTCATCCTGGTGTAGTGTAGTTTCTTCTGAAAAAAGTCCTTCCATCCATGTTGGAGACAGTCCCTTAAATTATGTCTTTTTCTAGTCCTGGTTGCAGGTCATAAGGCATCTGATCTTCATCCAAAGATAGATCACTGAGACAAGCTTCAGAAACAAACCTAGGGTGCTCTTCAAGAACTCAAACAAATCCTATATTAATATCACATAACAGCAAAGATCCATTCAAGAAATGAGTCTTAGTAGAAACAGATTTCCATTAACAAACTGGGATTTAACACTCATTGAAACGTCTTTTTTCCCCTAAAATTACTCATTTTTATCAAATATAACCAAATTAAGACTTGTTTACAAAATCTGTTTTCAACAAACTTGACCTGATTATTTATATAACCAGGTTATATAATTTATATATTATTTTTTTGCTTTGCTGAAACTTTTATGGAGTCTCAAACTTAACTTTAAAACCTTTCAGGGTTAGAGAAAGTCATCTCAAAGGCTTATCACAGATTTTGCCTAACAGATGTGAGTGAATTCCTCCCTTTCTTAAGGTCTCCAAAACTGAGATTTTTGTACCTGTTAGTGAGATAACCTTCTTAGTTTATCTGATAAAGTTACTGGAAGCCTAAGAGTTTGCAGTCTCTGAAGGGGTCAGATAGAGTAAAATGTTAAATGCTTCAATTTGTCTATTAAATACCATTTTACCAAATTACTGTTAAGTCATAATTAGTTTGAGGGGAAGGTTTCCTAAAATCTGGAAAACACAGATTCAAACCAGTAATTTTTCAGAAACCATAAAAGTTATAAGCATATTTGCCAGTTCATTCGGTCCTTTTGTTAACCTTTGTACAGTCATCAGGTTTCTCACTAGAATCTTTTAATTTCTTACCCAGTTCAGAAACTTGTATTTATCCAAAAGTCCTTTTGATAAATCTTCTGGAAGAGGAAGCATTTTCACAAGAAACTTGGTTAGTGCTGTGACACCACTTTAAGATAGTAATCAGAATTATGGCAACATTTTACCTGAATATATCAGAATTTATATATAAATTGTTTCTAGGATATCTGTATTAGTAACATTTACCATACAATATACCCGGGACTTACTATTCACTTGACAGTACTTCCCATGTAATTTAACATGGAAGTTGAACCCAATTAGTGCAATATCTCCCTTTGGGATGTTTCAGGGGCCCTCTGAAGCATCCCAAAGTCAGCTAGAAGCCAAAATGCTTCACCAGATTGATTTAGGAAGTTTTGTCAACAAATATCAGAAAAGTTTAGAGCACTCAGTCAGATGGGATTATAGGTCACTGAAACAATAGCTATTCACTCAGCCATAGTAACAATATAGGATTTCAGAGGCAAATATAGAACAGACCATTTAAGAGGCAAATAATCTTAAATCTATTGTCAAATGCAGTTTAACATCTCAAGAAAACATTTATTTATACACAAAACTCTTTCCTTGGGGTCCACTTTCCACAAAACCATTTTATCACTTTCTGTACCCATTTGTTCTCCCATCCTGAAACAGCCAACTGTAAGTCAGACCTACTACCTTTTTCCTTCATAAAATGTAACTTCATTTTTGACCATTCCACAAGGCATGTGGGATCTTAGTTCCATGATGAGGAATTGAACCTGTGTCCTATGCATTGGAAGCACTGAGTCTTAACCACTGGATCACCAAGAAAGTCCCAGGATATACATCTTGGGATATATAACTTACTGGAATCTTCTGATTTGTACGGGGCTTTCCTGGTGGCTTAGATTGTAAAGAATCTGCCTGCATTGCAGGAGCCCAGGATTTAGTTCCTGGGTTAGGAAGATCCCTGGAGAAGGCAAGAGTTTGTTATATTAACCTTCTTATTTACCCCAGTGGCAAGTTTTCACCCCAGTGGCAAGTCCCTCTTTCTCTGAGACTGGCCACATGTCTTGTGTCAGACGCTGGGCTAGGCGTGAGGGACCCCTTTGGCCTCGAGACCTGGGCACTGCTTCTCTGGGCCACTGTCTTGAGCCAGACTCTGGAGTGGCTCTGCTCAGCCTGTTCAGAGATGCTCTTAGGGGCACCCTTTCATGACTCACATGGTGTCTTCATGAGGGAACCTGAGGAGTCTCTTTGTCTTCCAGCTGCTCGGGGCTCTCATGTCCCAGGGCCTGCTATAGAATCAGTGGAGTGGCCAGACCCCAGTGCTCCTCTGCTTGACCCGGGGTACATCCTTCCTGTCATCCCTCATAGCTACCAGACTGTTTACCTCCCAGGATGTTTGGGCTTCAAGTTACATTAAAGTGAGGGTGTTTGAGAGAGAAAAGAAAAACTCATTTCCAAGGACGGCTTAAGTACGGTGCCTTTTCCTTTTGCATCCTTCTGTCCCCTAGGGTGAATTTCCAGCATTAAATAAACACTTCAAATATATTGGGGGCTTCCCTGGTGGCTCAGATGGTAAAGAACCCACCTGCAATGCCGGAGACCTGGGTTTGATCTCTAGGGTTGGAAACATCTCCTGGAGAAGGGAATGCCAACCCATTCCAGTATTCTTGCCTGGAGAACCCCCATGGACAGAGGAACCTGGTGGGCTATAGTCCTTGGGGTCACAAAGAGTCGGACATGACTGAGTGACTAACACTCTTATTTATAACTCCTGGTTCTCTTATTTTCTTTCTATCGATATGACTTATCAGCTTGTGTCATGCCCCACTCCATTACAGATTTGTTTCCATCTGCCTCTTTTTTTGTGTGGTTATTGGCAAATATTTTATTACATTTCTATATGTTATAGGTCTCATATACAATTATATCCATAATATAATTATATTCAACACAATTCTATTTAAATCCTTTAAAATTTATTTTATTTTGGAGACCTGTGTTTGATCCCTGGGTCAGTAACCCCTGGAGAAGGAAATAGTGATTCATTCCAGTGTTCTTGCCTGGAGAATTCCATGGACCGAGGAGCTTGGCAGGCTACAGTAAGGTAGATTTAGTAGATCTGTCCTATAAAAAACATGAAATTATTTTATCTAATTGTCTACATAATTACCTTTGCTGGGTCTCCTTGTTTTTGTTTGTGTGAATTTTAATTACTGTCTGTTATAATTTACTTTCAACATGAAAAACTTCGTTTCATATTTCTTATAATGTAGATCTACTAGAAATTAATTGTTTTTTATTTACTTGAGAATGTCTTTATTTCATGTTAATTTCTGAAAGATATTTGCAGGATATAAAATTCTTGTTTGATTTTTTTCCCCCAGAACTATGAACTGCTTTTGGGCCTCCATTGTTTCTGATGAGAAGTCAGCTGTTAATCTTATTGGTATTTCTTAGTTTGTGATGTATCATATTCCTATTGCTTTGTGAATATCTTCTCTTTGCCTTTGGCTTGAATATTTTATTATTTCTCTGAGTGTGTATCCCTTTGTACTATTGTACTTGAGTTCATTGAGCTTCTTGGAATTAGCTTATGTTTTTCATCAAATTTTGTTGGGTTATTTGCCATTATTTCTTTAGATTTATTTTTTCCACTTCTTCTGTTCAGCCTTGTGGTACTACCTTTGTGCATGTGTTGATGTAGTTAATGGTCTTTCACAATACTGTAAGGCTCTGTTCAGTTATTTTCATTCATCCTACTGTGTTTTTCAGATTTCATGATTTCTGTTGATTTATATTCAAATTTACCAGTTCTTTCTTCCACCACCGCAAATCTATAGTTCAGCTTCTCCTGTGGAAATTTTTATTTCAGTTATTTATCTCTAAACTCTGGAATTTCCACTTGTTTTGTTTTTATTGAAATTCTATATTTGATTAAACATTGTCTTCATACCTTTCTTTTAACATTTTATTTTTTTAAATTTAATTAATTTTTAAAAATTTATTTTAATTGGAGGCCAATTACTTTACAATATTGGTGGTTTTTGCCATACATTGACATGAATCGGCCATGGGTGTACATGTGTTACCCATCCTGAACCCCCCTCCCACCTCCCTCCCCATCCCATCCTTCAGGGTCATCCCAGTGCACCAGCCTTGAACACCCTGTCTCATGCATTAAACCTGGACTGGCGATCTATTTCACATGTGATAATATACATGTTTCAATGCTATTCTCTCAAATCATCCCACCCTCACCTTCTCACACAGAGTCCAAAAGTCTTCTTTGCATCTGTGTCTCTTTTGCTGTCTCGCATATAGTCATCATTACCATCTTTCTAAATTCCATATATATGCGTTAGTATACTGTATTGGTGTTTTTCTTTCTGGCTTATTTCACTCTGTATAATAGGCTCAAGTTTCATCTACCTCATTAGAACTGATTCAAATGTGTTCGTTTTAATTGCTGAGTAATACTCCATTGTGTATATGTACCACAGCTTTCTTATCCATTCGACTGCAGATGGACATCTAGGTTGCTTCCATGTCCTGGCTATTGTCAACAGTGCTGCGATGAACATTGGGGTACACATATCTTTCAATTCTGGTTTCCTTGGTGTGTATGCCCAGCAGTGGGATTGCTGGATGATATAGCAGTTGTATTTCCAGTTTTTTAAGGAATCTCCACACTGTTCTCCATAGTGGCTGTACTAGTTTGCATTCCCACCAACTTTTTCTCCACACTCTCTCCAGCATTTATTGCTTGTAGACTTTTTGATAGCAGCCATTCTGACTGGCATGAGATGGTACCTCATTGTGGTTTTGATTTGCATTTTTCTGATAATGAGTGATGTTGAGCATCTTTTCATGTGTTTGTTAGTCATCTGTATGTCTTTTTTGGAGAAATGTCTGTTTAGTTCTTTGGCCCATTTTTTGATTGGGTTGTTTATTTTTCTGGAATTGAGCTGCAGGAGTTGGTTGTATATTTTTGAGATTAATTTTTTGTTAGTTGTTTCATTTGCTATTATTTTCTCCCATTCTGAAGTCTGTCATTTCACCTTGCTTATAGTTTCCTTCGTTGTGCAAAAACTTTTAAGTTTAATTAGGTCCCATTTGTTTATTTTTGCGTTTATTTCCATTACTCTGGGAGGTGGGTCATAGAGGATCCTGCTATGATTTAAATCAGAGAGTATTTTGCCTATGTTTTCCTCTAGGAGTTTTATGATTTCTGATCTTACATTTAGATCTTTAATCCATTTTGAGTTTATTTTTGTGTATGGTGTTAGAAAGTGTTCTAGTTTCATTCTTAAGTGGTTGACCAGTTTTCCCAGCCTTACTTGTTAGAGATTGTCTTTTCTCCATTGTATATTCTTGTCTCCTTTATCAAAGATAAGGTGTCCATAGGTGCGTGGATTTATCTCTGGGCTTTCTGTTTTGTTCCATTGATCTATATTTCTGTCTTTGTGCCAGTACCATACTGTCTTGATGACTGTAGCTTTGTAGTATAGTCTGAAGTTGGGCAGGTTGATTCCTTCAGTTCCATTCTTTCTCAAGATTGCTTTGGCTAATCTAGGTTTTTTGTATTTCCATACAAATTGTGAGATTATTTGTTCTAGTTCTGTGAAAAATACCGTTGGTAGCTTGATAGGGGTTGCATTGAACCTATAGATTGCTTTGGGTAGTATACTCATTTTCACTATATTGATTCTTCCAATCCATGAACATGGTATATTTCTCCGTCTATTTGTGTTCTCTTTGATTTCTTTCATCAGTTTTTTCTATATATAGGTCTTTTGTTTCTTTAGGTAGATTTATTCCTAAGTATTTTATTCTTTTTGTTGCAATGGTGAATGGAATTGTTTCCTTAATTTCTCTTTCTGTTTTCTCATTGTTAGTGTATAGGAATGCAAGGGATTTCTGTGTGTTAATTTATCCTGCAACTTTACTATATTCATTGATTAGCTCTAGTAATTTTCTGGTGGAGTCTTTAGGGTCTTCTATGGGAAACAGTGGAAATAGTGTCAGACTTTATTTTTTTGGGCTCCAAAATCACTGCAGATGCTGATTGCAGCCATGAAATTAAAAGATGCTTACTCCTTGGAAGGAAAGTTATGACCAACCTACATAGCATATTAAAAAGCAGAGACATTACTTTGCCAACCAAGGTCCGTCTAGTCAAGGCTATGGTTTTTCCCGTGGTCATGTATGGATGTGAGAGTTGGACTGTGAAGAAAGCTGATCACCGAAGAATTGATGCTTTTGAACTGTGGTGCTGGAGAAGACTCTTGAGAGTCCCTCGTACTGCAAGGAGATCCAACCAGTCCATTCTAAAGGAGATCAGTCCTGGGTGTTCACTGGAACGACTGATGCTGAAGCTGAAACTCCAATACTTTGGCCACCTCATGTGAAGAGTTGACTCACTGGAAAAGACTCTGATGCTGGGAGGGATTGGGGGCGGGAGGAGACGGGGACGACAGAAATTGAGATGGCTGGATGGAATCACCGACTCGATGGACATGAGTTTAAGTGAACTCTGGGAGTTGGTGATGGACAGGGAGGCCTGGTGTGCTGTGATTCGTGGGGTCGCAAAGAGTCGGACACGACAGCAACTGAACTGACTGACTGACTGATGTATAGGATCATGTCATCTGCAAACTGTGAGAGTTTTACTTCTTTTCCAATCTGGATTCCTTTCATTTCTTTTTCTTCTCTGATTGCTGTGGCCAAAACTTCCAAAACTATGTTGAATAGTAGTGGTGAGAGTGGGCACCCTTGTCTTGTCCTGACTTTAGGGGAAATGCTTTCAATTTTTCACCATTGAGGATAATGTTTGCTGTGGGTTTGTCATATATAGCTTTTATTATGTTGAGGTATGTTTCTTCTATTCCCGCCTTCTGGAGGGTTTTTATCATAAATGGATAAATGGATGTTGAATTTTGACAGAGGCTTTCTCTGCATCTATTGAGATAATCATATGGTTTTTATCTTTCAATTTGTTAATGTGGTGTATCACATGGATTGATTTGTGGATATTGAAGAATCCTTGCATTCCTGGGATGAAGCCCACTTGGTCATGATGTATGATCTTCTTAATGTGTTGTTGGATTCTGATTGCTAGAATTTTGTTAAGGATTTTTGCATCTATGTTCATCAGTGATATTGGCCTGTAGTTCTCTTTTTTTGTGGCATCTTTGTCAGGTTTTGGTGTTAGGGTGATGGTGGCTTCATAGAATGAGTTTGGAAGTTTACCTTCCTCTGCAATTTTCTGGAAGAGTTTGAGTAGGATAGGTGTTAGCTCTTCTCTAAATTTTTGGTAGAATTCAGCTTTGAAGCCATCTAGAGCTGGGCTTTTGTTTGCTGGAAGATTTCTGATTACAGTTTCGATTTCCTTGCTTGTGATGGGTCTGTTAAAATTTTGTTTCTTCCTGTTTCAGTTTTGGAAAGTTGTACTTTTCTAGGAATTTGTCCATTTCTTCCAAGTTGTCCATTTTATTGGCATACAGTTGCTGATAGTAGTCTTTTATGATCCTTTGTATTTCTGTATTGTCTGTTGTGATTTCTCCATTTTCAGTTCTAATTTTGTTGATTTGATTCTTCTCCCTTTTTTTCTTGATGAGTCTGGCTAATGATTTGTCTATTTTATTTATCGTCTCAAAGAACCAGCTTTTAGCTTTGTTGATTTTGGCTATGATCTCCTTTGATTCTTTTGCATTTATTTATGCCCTAATTTTTATCATTTCTTTCCTTCTACTAACCTGGGGTGCTTCATTTCTTCTTTTTCTAATTGCTTTAGGTGTAGAGTTAGGTTATATATTTGATTTCTCTTCTGTTTCTTGATGTAGGCTTGTATTGCTATGAACCTTCCCCTTAGCACTGCTTTTACTGAGTCCCATAGGTTTTGGGTTGCTGTGTTTTCATTTTGATTCATTTCTATGCATATTTTGATTTCTTCTGTGACTTATTGGTTATTCAGAACTGTGTTGTTTAGGCTCCATATGTTTGTATTTTTAATAGTTTTTTCCTGTAGTTGACATCTAATCTTACTGCATTGTGATCAGAAAAGATGCTTGCGATGATTTTGATTTTTTTGAATTTACCACAGCTAGATTTATGGCCCAGGATGTGATCTATCCTGGAGAAGGTTCCGTGTGCACTTGAGGAAAAGGTGAAATTCATTGTTTTAGGGTGAAATGTCCTATAGATATCAATTAGTTCTAACTGGTCCATTGTATAATTTCAAGTTTGTGTTTCCTTGCTAATTTTCTGTTTAGTTGATCTATCCATAGATGTAAGTGGGGTATTAAAGTCTACCACTATTATTGTGTTCCTGTTAATTTCCCCTTTCATACTTGTTAGCATGTGCCTTACATATAGAGGTGCTCCTATGTTGGGTGCATAAATATTTATAATTGTTATATCTTCTTCTTGGAGTGATCCTTTGATCATTATGTAGTGTCCTTCTTTGTCTCTTTCCACGGCCTTTATTTCAAAGTCTATTTTATCTGATATGAGTATTGCTACTCCTGCTTTCTTTTGGTATCCATTTGCATGAAGTATCTTTTTCCAGCCCTTCACTTTCAGTCTGTATGTGTCCCGAGGTATCAGGTGGGTCTCTTGTAGACAGCATATATAGGGGTCTTGTTTTTTTATCCATTCAGCCAGCCTTTGTCTTTTGGTTGGGGCACTCAACCCATTTACATTTAAGGTAATTATTGATAAGTATGATCCTGTTGCCATTTACTTTGTTGTTTTTGGTTCGAGTTTATAAACCTTTTCTGTGTTTCTTGTCTAGAGAAGATCCTTTGGCATTTGTTGAAGAGCTGGTTTGGTGGTGCTGAATTCTCTGAGCTTTTGCTTGTCTGTAAAGCTTTTGATTTTAACTTATATGCAGAGTATATCATGAGGAACGCTGGGCTGGAAGAAGCTGGAATCAAGATTGCCGGGAGAAATATCAATAACCTCAGATATGCAGATGACACTACCCTTATGGCAGAAAGTGAAGAGGAACTCAAAAGCCTCTTGATGAAAGTGAAAGAGGAGAGTGAAAAGGTTGGCTTGAAGCTCAACATTCAGAAAACAAAGATCCTGGCATCTGGTCCCATCACTTCATGGGAAATGGATGGAAAAACAGTGGAAACAGTGTCAGACTTTATTGTTTTGGGCTCCAAAATCACTGCAGATGGTGATTGCAGCCAGGAAATTGAAAGACGCTTACTCCTTGGAAGGAAAGTTATGACCAACCTAGATAGCATATTAAAAAGCAGAGACATTACTTTGCCAACCAAGGTCGGTCTAGTCAAGGCTATGGTTTTTCCCGTGGTCATGTATGGATGTGAGAGTTGGACTGTGAAGAAAGCTGATCGCCGAAGAATTGATGCTTTTGAACTGTGGTGTTGGAGAAGACTCTTGAGGGTCCCTTGGACTGCAAGGAGATCCAACCAGTCCATTCTAAAGGAGATCAATCCTGGGTGTTTATTGGAAGGACTGATGCTGAAGCTGAAACTGCAATACTTTGGCCACCTCATGCGATGAGTTGATTCACTGGAAAAGACTCTGATGCTGGGAAAGGTTGGGGGCGGGAGGAGAAGGGGACGATGGAGAATGAGATGGCTGGATGGCATCACTGACTCTGTGGACATGAGTTTGGGTGAACTCCGGGAGTTGGTGATGGACAGGGAGGCCTGGCGTGCTGTGATTCATGGGGTCGCAGAGAGTGGGACATGACTGAGCGACTGAACTGAAGTGAACTGAAAGCTTTTGATTTCTCCTTCATATTTGAATGAGATCCTTGCTGGTTCAGTAATCTGGCTTGTAGATTTTTCTCTTTCATCACTTTAAGTATGTCCTGCCATTCTCTTCTGGCTTGAAGAGTTTCTATGGAAAGGTCAGCTCTTATCCTTATGGGAATCCCCTTGTGTGTTATTTGTTGTTTTTCCCTTGCTGCTTTTAATATTTTTTCTTTGTGTTTGATCTTCGTTAATTTGATTAATATGTGTCTTGGGGTGTTTTGCCTTGGGTTTATCCTGTTTGGGCCTCTCTGGGTTTCTTGGACTTAGGTGGCTATTTCTGTCCCCATTTTAGGGAAGTTTTCAACTATTATCTCCTCAAGTATTTTCTCATGGCTTTTCTTTTTATCTTCTTCTGGGACTCCAATGATTCGAATGTTGGGGCATTTAACTTTGTCCCAGAGGTCTCTGAGGTTGTCCTCATTTCTTTTTATTCTTTTTTCTTTTATTCTCTCTTCTTCATTTATTTCCACCATTCTATCTTCCACCTCACTTATCCTGTCTTCTGCCTCAGTTATTCTACTGTTGGTTCCCTCCAGAGTGCTTTTGATCTCAGTTATTGCATTATCCATTATTGATTGACTCTTTTTTATTTCTTCTAGGTCCTTGTTAAACTTTTCCTGCATCTTCTCACTTCTTGTCTCCAGACTATTTATCTGTAACTCCATTTTGTTTTCAAGCTTTTGGATCATTTTTACTATCATTATTCTCAATTCTTTTTCAGGTAGACTCCCTATCTCCTCCTCTTTTGTTTGGTTTGGTGGGCATTTATCATGTTCCTTTACCTGCTGAATACTTCTCTGCCTTTTCATCTTGTTTAGGTTGCTGTGTTTGGGGTGGCCTTTCTGTATGCTGGAAGTTTGTGGTTCCTCTTTATTGTGGAGGTTCCTCCCTGTGGGTGGGGTTGGACATGTGGCTTGTCAAGGTTTCCTGGTTAGGGAAGCTTGCGTCAGTGTTCTGGTGGTTGGAGCTGGATCTCTTCTCTCTGGAGTGCAATGAAGTGTCCAGTAGTGACTTTTGAGGTGTCTATGGGTTTGGTGTGACTTTTGGCCTCCTGTATTTTTGTGCTAAGGGTTATGTTCCTGCGTTATTGGAGAATTAGCTTGGTATGTCTTGCTCTGAAACTTGTTGGCTCTTGAGTGGAGCTTGCTTTCAGTGTAGTTATGGAGGCTTTTGGATGAGCTCTTGTCGATTAATGTTCCCTGGAGTCAGGAGTTTTCTGGTGTTCTCAAGTTTTGGATTTAAGCCTCCTGCCTCTGGCTTTTAGTGTTATTCTTATGGTAGCCTCAGGACTTCTCCATCCATGCAGCACCAATGATAATGCCTCTAGGTTAACGGTGAAAAGACTCTCCACAGTGAAGGACAACCAGAGAGGTTCACAGAGTTACATGGAGCAGAGGAGAGGGAGGAGGGAGATAGAGGTGGCCAGGAGGAGAGGAGGGGGAGTCAAAGGGGGAGAGAGCACGCTAGTCATAATCAATTTCCTGTGTGCTCTCCACAGCCTGGACCCCTCAGAGTGGTTCATGGAATTACACAGAGAAGAGAAGAGGGAGGAGGGGACAGAGGTGGCCATGAGGAGAGGAGGGGGAGTCAAAGGGGAGAGAGCAGTCAGGCAGTCATCACACTCCTAAGAAAAAATGGCTACTGAAGATTGGATCCTTAAAGGTACAGAACTGACAACAAATACGATAAAGCAAAGATTAAAAATCTAGAGTGGAGGTTAGACTCTCAAAAATACAATATTAAAAAAACAAAACAAAATCGCAAAAGTTATTTAAAAAATGTATGACATTTGCTTTAAAAATAGGGCCTTTTATTTGCAAGGTAATAGTAGGTTTTAAAAATGAAAATAAAGGAGTAATAAAGAACTTAAAATTTTTAAAAAATTAAAATTAAAAAATGAGAATAGTAAAATATATTTAGGAATTTGTCTGGAGCTGTTGAGGGCAGTGTGGGGTCAGTTCAGTTTCAGATCGTTCCTTGCTCCAGCTTATACTTCTCAAGGTCTACAGGCCCCTTCCAGTGTAGCCAATGCTAACTACAGGGTTTTAATCTGTTGCACCTGTCACTTCCAAAGCAGTTCCCTCTTCTCTGTTTATTTTGGCTTCCTCTGTTTGCAAGTCTCTTCAGTATCTAACTTCCTCCCTGACACAAGGGGGCGAAGGTGGTCACTTATTTAGGCTCACTTGTTCAGTTGTGTTGTGGGGAGGAAGGAACACTGCAAACAAATGTCACTGGCGTGTGTGGGGAGTGCTCGCAGTGTCTGGGCCACACTGGGTTTGCCCCTGCTCACCGCGTGTGTGCTTTTCCGGTCTCTATTGCTCAGGCTCCAGGTTGCTCTGCAGGGGAACTGTCTAAGGCAAGCGCTGGGTTGCTTGCACTTCCCAGGTCTAAGCAACTCAGGTTCAGATTCTCGGATACTCCACCAAAGCTTAGTCTCGGTTGGGCCTGCGTTTTGTGCCCTTCCCAGGTCCGAGCAGCTCAGGGACCAGGTGCTTGGGGAGCGCACGCTCCCCAGTTGTGCGGTGCGTCTTATCGCCTCCCCCATCCCAGCCGCTCGGTTTCACCGTCTCAGGTGTGCTGTGTGTCTGTCTCCTCTGGGGAGCTGATCTCTGGCTGCGACCCTTCTGGTGTATGTCAACCGTCCAGGATCCCAGGAAGACTTGGGTAGCACCTGGGAGCCTGCTCGCAGTCTGGTAGGGGATGCCATCTCTGGGGCTGAGATTGCCCCTTTCCAGCTCTGGCTGCAGCCCGCCTGCCCCCGGCGGGGGATGGGCCGGTCCGCAGCCGGCTAGCTCTCCTCTGGTGGTCACTCAGTCCTTTGTTCTGTGACCGGCTGGCGGTGCCCTTGGCTAGAGCTTCTCGCGGGAATTTCTCTCTCACTCTTTCTCTCTCTCTGGCTATCCCACAGTTTAGTGGAGGTGATAGAATTCCAGTTGAGCTATTTCAAATCCTGAAAAATGATGCTGTGAAAGTGCTGCACTCAATATGCCAGCAAATTTGGAAAACTCAGCAGTGACCACAGGACTGGAAAAGGTCAGTCTTTATTCCAATCCCAAAGAAAGGTAATGCCAAAGAATGCTCAAAGTACCACACAATTGCACTCATCTCACACGCTAGTAAAGTCATGCTCAAAATTCTCCAAGCCAGGCTTCAGCAATACATGAACCGTGAACTTCCAGATGTTCAAGCTGGTTTTAGAAAAGGCAGAGGAACCAGAGATCAAATTGCCAACATCCACTGGATCATGGAAAAAGCAAGCGAGTTCCAGAAAAACATCTATTTCTGCTTTATTGACTATGCCAAAGCCTTTGACTGTATGGATCACAACAAACTGGAAAATTCTGAAAGAGATGGGAATACCAGACCACCTGGCCTGCCTCCTGAGAAACCTGCATGCAGGTCAGGAAGCAACAGTTAGAACTGGTCATGGAACAACAGACTGGTTCCAAATAGGAAAAGGAGTATGTCAAGGTTGTATATTGTCACCCTGCTTATTTAACTTATATGCAGAATACATCATGAGGAACGTTGGGCTGGAAGAAGCACAAGCTGGAATCAAGATTGCTGGCAGAAATATCAATAACTTCAGATATGCAGATGACACCACCCTTATGGCAGAAAGTGAAGAGGAACTCAAAAGCCTCTTGAGGAAAGTGAAAGAGGAGAGTGAAAAAGTTGGCTTGAAGCTCAACATTCAGAAAACTAAGTTCATGGCATCTGGTCCCATCACTTCATGGGAAATAGACGGGGAAACAGTGGAAACAGTGTCAAACGTTATGTTTTGGGGCTCCAAAATCACTGTGGATGCTGATTGCAGCCATGAAATTAAAAGACGCTTACTCCTTGGGAGGAAAGTTATAACCAACCTAGATAGCATATTAAAAAGCAGGGACATTACTTTGCCAACCAAGGTCCATCTAGTCAAGGCTATGGTTTTTCCAGTGGTCATGTATGGATGTGAGAGTTGGACTGTGAAGAAAGCTGATCGCCGAAGAATTGATGCTTTTGAACTGTGGTGTTGGAGAAGACTCTTGAGAGTCCCTTGGACTGCAAGGAGATCCAACCAGTCCTGGGTGTTCATTGGAAGGACTGATGCTAAAGCTGAAACTCCAATATTTTGGCCACCTCATGCAAAGAGTTGACTCATTGGAAAATACTGTGATGCTGGGAGGGATCGGGGGCCGGAGGAGAGGGAGATGAAGGACGGAGAATGAGATGGCTGGATGGCATCACTGACTTGATGGACCTGAGTTTGAGTGAACTCCGGGAGTTGGTGATGGACAGGGAGGCTTGGCGTGCTGTGATACATGGGGTCGCAAAGAGTCGGACAGGACTGAGCGACTGAATGGAACTGAACACACGATAGCTCCCTCAGATTGTCCTCAGGGCATTCAGGCCTGGTCCTTTCCCTAAGCCAGGCAGCCTGCACCTCCCTGTTCAGCCTCCGCTTGCTGGTGGTGGATGCCAGCGTCTGGGCAACTTTTCTGCTGGGAGTTGCTGTTAGGCACGTAATCTGTGGGTTTTATTTATTTTTCCTCCTGACTATGTTGCCCTCTGAGATTCCAAAACTCCCCACAGACCTGCTGGTGAGAGGGTTTCCTGGTGTTTTGAAACTTCTCCTCTTTTATGACTCCCTCCCTGAGATGGGTCTCCATCCCTAACTCTTTTGTCTCTCTTTTTATCTTTTATCTTTTGTCCTACCTCCTTTTGAAGATAATGGGCTGCCTTTCTGGGTGCCTGGTGTCCTCCGCCAGCGTTCAGAAATTGTTTTGTGTAATTTGCTCAGCGTTCAAATGAGTTCCTGATGAATTTGTGGGAGAGAAAGTGGTCTCCCCGTCCTATTCCTCTGCCATCTTAGGACTGCCCTGCCATTTCTTCTAACACTTTATCATGATTTCCTTTAATTTTTTGTGAATATACTTACCATAACTGCTTTGAATTTTTTGCTTTCTAAGTCCAATATCTGGGTCACCTCAAAGGCAGTTTTTATGACTTGCATTTTTTCCTATTTATGGGTCACACATACCTGTTTCTTTGTGTGTATTGTAAATTTTTTTTAAGACAAGAGATGAATAATATAACAACACTGCATATTGAGTCTCCCCTTCTGTGGCTTGTTGCTGTTGTTTACTGGATTATTTGTTTAGTGACTTGAATAGTCTATTTAAGTGGGCTCTGTTACTGCTGCAGTGTGCAGTCTGCAGTGTGAAGGGGTGCAGGCTTGAGCATGTGGCTGAGTGCCTGGGAGACTGTGGCTCTGTTCGTCACCTTCCCTCATCTCCCCAGTAAGCTTTTTATTGTTTTTTCTTAATTACAAATTTCTATTGACGTACAGTTGATATAAAATATTATATAGGTTACAAGTGTATAGTATAGTGATTCACAGTTTTTAAAGTTATACTCCACTTATGGTTATTATAAAAATATTGGCTATATTCCCCTGTGTTGTGTAATGTATCCTTGTAGTTTATTTTATACCTAATAGTTTGTGCCTCTCCCTCTGTATTGGTCTTCCCCCCCTTCCCTCTTTCCACTGGTAACTACTAGTTTGTTCTCTGTATTCACGAGTCTGCTTCTTTTATGTTGTATTCACTGCTTCATTGTTATGTTTTAGATTCCACATGTAAGAGATATCATACAAGCAAAGAGTATTTGCTTTTCTCTGTCTGACTTATTATTTCACTTAGCATAATGCCCTCCAAGTCCATCCATGTTGCTGCAAAATTTCAGTCTTTTTCATGGCTGGGTGCTATTCCATTGTATATATTTGTAACACTTCTTCTGTGTCCTTTCATGTGCTCTTGGACAGTTAAATTGCTGCCATATGTTGGCATCTGTAAATAATGCTGCAGTTCATATATCCCCCGTAAGCTTTTGGATGATCTGTATCAAGCCAGTTTTGGGTCCTCACTGGTCACTAGCTGATTGCTGTGTTGTTGTAACCAGTGCCCTGAGGCGTACATTGTACCACAGTCTGTTTCACTTAAAGTTGGGTCCCTTTGCCTGGGCGTGATGTTTCCAGTCTGAGGCTGCTCCAACCAGAGAGGACTCTGCTTCGCTATCTCTTTCCCTGATTCTTTCTGTTAAACTTCTGGCTGCTCTACCATTTCACTGAGCTTATCATCTTTTAGCTTGCTGCTAAAAGAATCCAAAGAGCTACCAGGGACTCTTAGTTGCTCACCATCAAGATCCTCATTGTTTGAAACAACACTCATAGGCATGATCTTCTGCTTACTTTGTTCCCCAAGTAGTCTCCTACACAAAACTGAAGAATTATCTGTTCTGACATCTTGCCTTTCTTCCTGGGCAGTCTCTGTAATATTCAGAGCTGAGGGTGAGTCAGTGACTTGCTTCTCCTGATATGGCACCTCTGCAAGCAAGACTTCTGGACAGGGATGGTAGCTCCTGGTCTTCCCAGCTTATTCTTCCTGGCATGAGACCTTCACCCTAGAAGCAAGCCAAGTCATGGATGCTCAAGATTCACGATTCTTGACCTGTTATGTCTGGAGTGGAGCTTATGCCCTATGAATGGGGGCCAGATGGGGGAAGGGAGCTGTGGTCCTATTGTCTGTTGTTGTTTAGTTGCTAAGTCATGTCCAACTTTTTGCAGCACCATGGACTGTAGTCCACCAGGCTCCTCTATCCGTGGGATTTCCCAGGCAAGAACACTGGAGCAGGTCGCCATTTCCTTCTCCAGGGGGATCTTCCCAACTCATGGGTCTAATCTGCATCTCCCACATTGCAGGCAGGTTCTTTACTGCTGAGCCACCAGGGAAGCCCCCCTCTTAGCTGCATCTGCCTGGAATAAAGTTTCTCTAACGTGGAACTGGGAGTGAAGGGGTGGGGCGAATGAGAGGTGCCAGGGGCCTGCATGAAACCATCATCCTAGACTGGGAGGCAGTGGGGGGGGCCATCTTCTTGGCTGCATCTCCCTGCCCAGCTGCCATCACACGGAGCTACTGGGGGAGCTCCTGGGGGGGTGAGGCAGTCGTGAGTGGGTTCAGATGAGAGATGAGATGAGGGATGAGGTTCAAATGAGACTTAAGTTTAGATTTTTTGGGATAGATGTTTCTGCATTTGCTTAATGCCCTTAGGATAATTTCCTGAGACTTTAAGAGTTGTTTTAGAGATAATTTTCAGTGATTAAAAGAGAAGCATTTGAGTATCAGTGAAAAGGTTGGCTTGAAGCTCAACATTCAGAAAACAAAGATCATGGCATCTGGTCCCATCACTTCATGGGAAATAGATGGAAAAACAGTGGAAACAGTGCCAGACTTTATTTTTTTGGGCTCCAAAATCACTGCAGATGCTGATTGCAGCCATGAAATTAAAAGACGTTGCAGCACTGTTTATAATAGCCAGGACATGGAAGCAACCTAGATGTCCATCTGCAGACGAATGGATAAGAAAGCTTTGGTACATATACACAATGGAGTATTATTCAGCCATTAAAAAGAATACATTTGAATCAGTTCTAATGAGGTGGATGAAACTGGAGCCTATTATACAGAGTGAAGTAAGCCAGAAAGAAAAACACCAATACAGCATACTAACGCATATATATGGAATTTAGGAAGATGCAAATGATAACCCTGTATACGAGACAGCAAAAGAGACACAGATGTATGGATCAGTCTTTGGGACTCTGTGGGAGAGGGTGAGGGTGGGATGATTTGGGAGAATGGCATTGAAACACGTATGTTGTCATATGTGAAATGAATCACTAGTTCAGGGTCGATGCATGTTATAGGATGCTCGGGGCTGGCATGCGGGCATGACCCAGAGGGAGGATAAAGGGAGGAGGGAGGTGGGAGGGGGGTTCAGGAGGGGGAACTTATGTAAACCCGGGGCGAATTCATGTCAATATATGGCAAAACCAACCAATATAATATTGTAAAATAATTTGCCTCCAATAAAAAATAATTACAAAAAAAAAATAAAAGACGCTTGCTCCTTGGAAGGAAAGTTATGACTAACCTAGATAGTATATTAAAAAGCAGAGACATTACTTTGCCAACAAAGGTCCGTCTAGTCAAGGCTATGGTTTTTCCCATGGTCATGTATGGATGTGAGAGTTGGACTATAAAGAAAGCTGAGCGCTGAAGAATTGATGCTTTTGAACTGTGCTGTTGGAGAAGACTCTTGAGAGTCCCTTGGACTGCAAGGAGATCCAACCAGTCCATTCTAAAGGAGATCAATCCTGGATGTTCATTGGAGGGACTGATGCTAAAGCTGAAACTGCAATACTTTGGCCACCTCATGCGACGAGTTGACTCACTGGAAAAGACTCTGATGCTGGGAAAGGTTGGGGGCGGGAGGAGAAGGGGACGACGGAGAATGAGATGGCTGGATGGCATCACCGACTTGATGGACATGAGTTTGAGTGAACTCCGGGATTTGGTGATGGACAGGGAGGCCTGGCGTGCTGTGATTCATGGGGTCGTGGAGAGTCGGGCACGACTGAGCGACTGAACTGAACTGAACCTTCATATGCAGGGTCAGCAGAAATAGTAGAGTCCAGCTGGGGATGAAAATTGGATTTCCCTTTTGAGCAAAGTTCAGAAGTGTGCTCTTCTCTCAGATTCAGTCCTGATAGAAGCGGGACAGAGACTCTGGTCTCCTGATCACTGGCACGTCCTCTAGTCGAGTCTCCACCAGGCTCCCCAAGCCTCTTGGAAAACCATTCCCCAGGCTGTCAACTTGTGTTGCATTCTTTAGCATCCCACAATTTGGCTAATTTCCAGTATCCCAAGATCGTACACAAAAACTCAAATGACCTTGTGGAAGTTTCTTTCCAGACAGTATCTCTGCAAAGCAGATGAATTATTTTTGTCACAAACATAATAAATTGTTAATTTTGGAAATGGCTTTTGTAAAGAAAACAACTGCCAGATTATTTTCTTTTTAATGTTCAAGTATGTGCCAGGGATACATCAGTAGGAAGAAATGAGATGGGCTTGTCCTGACCCAGATGATGGCATTGCCCTTTGGGAATGCCCAGGAAGGGATTAGAGCTAGATAACAGACTTAGGTAGATATTTCTGAGCAAAACGTGGCAGTGAAATCTGGGTAATGAGGGGAGAATGTTCTGAAATGAAGCCCTGGGAAACCCACAGATGGGATAGGTCTCATACAGGCCCGTGTGTCTCAAGGGCAGCAAACCGATGGTGTGCTCTCTGGTCAGCTCCAGCTGAGAGAACTTTGCATTTCTGTGTTCAAGACCTTGATGACAGATGTGTTCATGCAACACCTGACATCCAGATGCTGGACCTAAGTGAGGCCCAGCGACTGGGTAGCTAGAAGCCGTGAGATGGAAGCCATGAAATGTTTAGTTTTTGCTGGGAGGGGTGGTTATGACAATATAGACCCACTCAAAGAGATTTTTTTCCCCTTAAATAAATACTCCTTGAAGGCACATATGCCAACAGAACAGCAAAGTTTGTTTTTTCTTATTATTTCAATTTTTAGAATCAGAGATGAAAAAGGATGCCTGGAAAAAGCTGTGTTTAGGGAGGCTCAAGACTTGCATTAATTTCCTGGCAGATTAGAGAATAAAGTGGGAGAAAGGTTAAAGCAAGGACTTGTCTGCCAAGTGAATTGGAAGGAGGAAGATCAAGGGAATTGTCTGGAAGTAGGGAATGGCTATTTTAAGCAGATAGGAACAGGAGTCTGCTCACCTTCACTGGTCCTTCTCGGGTCAGCCTAGTGGCACCTGCAGCAGTTAGCTATGTTGGTGTATGCATTTCATATTCCACTGGGGTGGACCTTCATCTCTCACCTCTGCTTATCTCTAAAGTTAAAACAAACCACAAAATCACATAGATGAAGGGGAAAAGTGACATGTCCTTTTTGAAAACATTCATAGGAAAAAAAGTCCCAAAGCCAAAGTGTTAGAGTAAATTGATTATATAAAAAATGTTTTAAATGTGTATATTTCAAATGACACAGTAGAGACATATCTAAACAAATATGACTAACAGTGGTTTATTTTCCTTAATATATAAAAAGCCTCTTTAAAAAAATAAGAAGCATAGTAACATCACAGTATATAAATAAATGGGCACATGATATGAGACACTTTAAAGAAGACAAGTCTATGGCTAATAAACAGGTAAACAGACGAATTAATTTATTATTTGCTCAACATGATAAAGAGCATCTGGAAGGTACATATAGGCATGGCTCTTTTTGGCATCCCAGGTGGTGTTAGTGGTAAAGAATCCTCCTGCCAGTACAGTACAATAAGAGACACAGTTTCAATCCCCGAATTGGGAAGATACTCTGGAGGAAGATATGGCAACACACTCCAGTATTCTTTGTTTTTTTAATTAACATATTTTTTAATGGAAGGGTAATTGCTTTACAGAATTTTGCTGTTTTCTGCCACATACCAACATGAACCAATATGTCCCCTCCCTCTTGAAACTTCCTCTCATCTCCTTCCCCTCCCCCTCCTTTAGGTTGTTACAGAACCCCTGTTTGAGTTCCCTGGGTCATACAGCAAATTCCTGATGTCATTCTATTGTACACATGGTAATATAAGTTTCCATGTCACTCTCTCCATACATCTCACCCTCTCTTTCCCCACCTCGCTGCTGCTGTGTCCATAAGTCCCATTCCAGTATTCTTGCCTGGGAAATCCCATGGACAGAGGAGCCTGATGGGCTGCAGTCCATGGAGATACAAAGAATCGGACCTGACTGAGCACAGCACATGCTTTGTTTTATTGTGCTTCTCGCCACACTTCAAGATGTTGCATTTCTTTTACAAATTGGGCGATTATGTCAACCCTGCCTTGAGCACCTCTACTGGTACCATTTTCCCCACAATATTTGCTCACTTCGTGTCACATTTTGGCAAGTCTCACAATATTTCACACTTTTTCATCATCGTCGTATTTGTTATAGTGATCTATGATCAGTGATCTTTGACATTACTACTGCAACCCACTGAAGGTGCAAATGATGGTTAGTATTTTTGGCAATAAAGCTTTTAAGGTGTAAACATTTTAAAAGACATAATATCATTGCACGTAATAGATTACAGTGTAGTGTGAATCTTTTATATGCACTGCAAAACCAAAACTTTATGTGACTTGCTTTATTGTGATATTTGCTTAAAAGACGCTACTCCTTGGAAGGAAAGTTATGACCAACCTAGATAGCATATTAAAAAGCAGAGACATTACTTTGCCAACCAAGGTCCGTCTAGTCAAGGCAATGGTTTTTCCTGTGGTCATGTATGGATGTGAGAGTTGGGCTGTGAAGAAAGCTGATCGCCGATGAATTGATGCTTTTGAACTGTGATGTTGGAGAAGACTCTTGAGAGTCCCTTGGACTGCAAGGAGATCCAACCAGTCCATTCTAAAGGAGATCAATCCTGGATGTTCATTGGAGGGACTGATGCTAAAGCTGAAACTCCAATACTTTGGCCACCTCATGCGACGAGTTGACTCACTGGAAAAGAGTCTGATGCTGGGAGGGATTGGGGGTGGGAGGAGACGGGGACGACAGAGAATGAGATGGCTGGATGGCATCACCGACTCTGTGGACATGAGTTTGAGTGAACTCCGGGGGTTGGTGATGGACAGGGATGCCTGGCGTGCTGTGATTCATGGGGTCGCAGAGTGGGACACGACTGAGCGACTGAACTGAACTGAACTGAGAACTGAACCCACAATATCTCTGAGGTGTATAGTCAACATCATACTTAATGGGGAAAGACTGACTGCTCTCCCCTAAGATTGGGTATCAGGCAAGAATATACACTCTTACTGCTGTTATTCAAGACAGTGATCAAAGTTGTAACCAGTATAGTGCGTGTGTGCTTAGTCACTCAGTCGTGTCCAACTCTTTTCAACCCCATGGACTGTAGCCCTCCAGGCTCCTCTGTCCATGGGATTTCCTAGGCAAGAATACATTTCCTCCTCTAGGGGATCTTCCCAACCCAGAGATTGAACCAGCATTTCCTGCATTTCTTGCCAGTACAATAAGGTAAGGAAAAAGCGAACAGATTGGAAAGAAAGTAACACAAGTGTTTCCATATTCAGATGACTTGGTTGTTATACAGAAAATCCCCGAATATTTATAAAAGCCCTAGAACTAAGAATTAAATTCAGCATGGTCACCAGATGCCAAATAAACATGCAGAAAGCAATTTCTTTTTTTTTGGTGGGGGGACCATGCTGGGCAGTATGTGCAATCTTCATTCCCTGACCAGGCACCAAACCCTTCAGTGGACGCTCAGAGTCTTAACCACTGGACTCCCAGAGAAGTCTGCAGTTGTATCTCTATATACAATGAACAGAAGTATATCAGAATTTAAAATATAATTAATTTACAATTGATCATAAAAATTGAAATACTTAGGTACACATTTAACACTTATATCCTGAACAGTACAAAATACTGATTGAAGAAATGGAAGATCTATATAAATGGAAAGACCTACTGTGTCTGTGGATTGAAAGACTCTGATGTTGTGGGCATCCTTACTTCCAGGGCTATGGATTGAGAGGGAAAGTGGAAGCAGCAGCCAGCCCTTTAGCAACTCGGGCATGTCCTAGTGCCAAGAGAAGGCAAAAGCCAGCCTAAAGCAAGGACTTGCCTGATGTTCCAGTGGCTAAGACTCTATGCTCCCAATGCAGGGGGCCCGGGTTTGATCCCACATGCTGCAACTAAAGATCCCACATGCAACAAAGATTGAAGATGGCATACAGTACAACTAGACATTGTGCAGCCAAATAAATAATAAAGATATATATTAAAAATAAAGCCAGCCTAAAGCATAGGAAATCAATGTCAGCCCTAGAGAGAGCTTCAATTACTTGGATTTCATCTCCTCATGCTTAACCTCAGTGAAGGGGAATCCTGGAGAGTGTTGGACCTCAGTGTATGTCTCCTTCCTCATGCTGTGGTCAGACTTGTGTCTCTAGGATGACAGCAGGCTCTGGCCGGCTGTTTGGGCAGGCGGGGTGCACATGGACCCTACACCTGCCATATTATGTGTGGAGGGCAAAGAGGAGAGATGGGTCAGCCCTCTTGCTTCCTCACAGTAATGACCAAAGTGCTGGGGGCTTCTGCAATACGTCCGCAGTGGTGTTGATGATACAGTATTTCACTCTGTTTATATGATTTTAAAAATATATGAAAATAACAGTGAAATCATTAAGCCACCCCAGGGAGTTTCAGCTGTAATTTATGGCTCCACGTCTCCCACCATTGTAATTTTGTTTTGCATTCATTAGGATGCAAGTTTCTTAAGAGAAAAATCACAAGGAGTCACAGTTCTGACGACTAACATTAACCACTGTGTTACTCATAGATATTACTAAGGCTGTAATTCTGAAAAGTCAGCTAATTTCCCTTGTGTGGGAACCACCTGAATAACATTTAGGTTCCTCTCTAGGGTAGGCTGATTGTCTCTGGAAAAAATCTGCTTCTTCCATGGCAACATGCTATGAAGGAGGGCTCTGCCCACATCACCATCTCTGGCTTTATTTTGTCCATCTTGTCCCTCCCTGGAATTTGGGAAGGAGAAAGTTAGCTGGTGTTCTTGGATGGATAAGAAGGGCAGGTGCTTTTCGAACGTTTCATGTGCTTTCCAACACACACACATATACACACACACAATTTTTTCTAGCATATTAGTTGACAGTTTGCTTTCTTCTCTGTCAGAAATTTCATTATCTTTAATTCAATGTTGAGTGGAGGAGACTTTCCTCTTCACCCTGAAAATCTTTTTTATGGCAGTTTTAGTGACGCAGAATAGATTAGTGCTTTGTTTGAGTGAAAGAAAAAAAGAGTGTTTCTTTGAGGAAATTTTTACCTGGCTTTTCCAGATCAAGGATGAATAGAATAGAGGGTAATCCTAGGGACCTGGGGTAGCAGTAGTGACTGTGGTGATAAGTCCTGCCGCGCCTTGAACACCTACTGTGTGTCAGGCGTAGACAACGTCTCCCCCCTCACTGCCACCGTCAGTCCTGTTTATGCTGGAGAACCCAAAGTTCAGTGAGTGTCTCAGTCATTCAGTAGAAAACGGTAAGTGTCAAGAGTCTGTATGAAAACCAGTCTGATTGAAAGCCTGGGTTTTAACCCTGTGTCTGACCTCCACTCCCGTGATGCCTGGGATGAAGTGATGTTGACTTTGTCCCATGATGGCCTTCCGGGGGGCTGCTGGAGGTACCGGAAGACAATAAAAACAAACTCAGAGAGAGGGAGCCAGGTTTTCTGGGGTTTATTGGGAAGGGGGTTGAGCTACAGAGTGTTGGGTCAGACCCCCTTTGCTGATGTAGTTGAGCCCTCAGAGAAGAAGCTGGAGTTGGTCAGCCTTCAGATCCAGGGTGGCCCAGGCCTGGCTGTCTACTGGCCCTTCACAGGGAGGGTTACTTTGGCTACAGCCCACCGTAGAAATGGTCTGCACAACAGAAACGTGGAGGCAGGGGCACAGGGTTACTCTGCCTTGTGTTGTCTCTTGTCTGAAAGGGGTGCTGGGGTCTCCACTGGGGTCACCCCTCTGCTGATGGGGAGAAGCGCTGATTCCAGGCCCGTGTGGTTCTTGGTGCTGAGCTCCCAGTGCTGCTGGATGGGGTGGACAGTCTGCAGCCAACGGTAGCAGAGTGTCGATTCCCACCAGACTATGATAGACCAGGACTTTAGACCCATGGGTTTCCTATTGGAGAGGGTCTTTAAATTCTTGGGTTTTGATTTGATGTAACCTTTGAGAAACGGGAAAAAAAAGTAACAGCAAAAGCTCTTTATCTCTGCAGTTTCCGGCCAGGAAAACATGGACTCTAGCGTCTGTGTTTGGGCACTTAGGATGGCGATCCCTCTCTATAGACCTTTGGACCCTAATACCAAAGTGCCCTCATTTTTTCTGTATCTGAAACATTCTTGTGTTTACAAATGGTCATTGTCACTGACCCCATCATAACCATTGAGGATCATCTGTTTTTTTCTCTGGTTGAAGAAAAAGCCTGCTAAAGAGTGGGTGGAAAAAGGCTTCTGGAGGGTGCAAAAGGTATTGGTTGGGAGCTCTACAGGATTGGATGGGCACTTGGAGAACTCTTCTTTGGGACCATGTTGCATATTTAACCACAACCAAGACTGCTATTGGGGCTTCCCTGTGGCTCGGTGGGAAAGAACTCACTAAGGCAGGAGACATGGGTTTGATCCCTGGGTGGGGAAAATCTCCTGGAGAAGGAAATGGCAACCCATTCCAGTATTCTTGCCTGGAAAATTCCATGGACAGGGGAGCCTGGTGGGCAAGAGTCGGACATACTTGGTGACTAAACAATTACAAACAAAGGCTAATATTAAAGCAGCACTTATTTCTAGACTACATGCATGCGCCTTTTCCATCTCTCCTGCAGATGGATTGAAAATTGACCATTTGAAGAATGACACCTAAAACATGGTCTAGGTCACATGCAGAGGCTGATATTTCAAGGCAGGATTGCTTCATCAGAGCGCCCAGGCAAACTACTAAGTGTTCATCTTATTAAAAAAAAACAAAAAACAAAAACCAATGAGAGTTGTGTGCAGTCTGAACCCTTTCATGATCCCAAACTTGACACCGGCGTGGGGTTGGGTCTGGTAACATTTGGGGTTGGGAGTCAGGCGTCTGTTTCATGCATTACTGGATAAAATGTTGCTCGGTTTAGGGTCTTCCCTGGTAGTCTAGTGGTTAGGACATCCCCCTCCAGTGCAAGAGGGTATGGGTTTGATCCCTGATCTGGGAGCTAAGATCTCATATACCTTGTGGTCAGAAAGCCAGAACATAAACAGAAGCAATATATTGTAAAAAAATTCAATAAAGACTTTGAAAATGGTCCACATCAAAAAAATCTTTTAAAAAATGTAGCCAGGTTTTCACATCCTGGTCAGCCAGTTGAACTCAATCTGCCAGGTCCAACTGGTGCTATTAAAATATCCTGTTTTGCGAACTCTTCTCAGTACTCTGTAATGACCTATATGGGAAAAGAATCTAAGAAAGAGTGGATATATGTAAATGTATAACTGATTCACTCTACTGTACAACAGAAAGTAACACAACATTGTAAATCAACTATGTTCTAATAAAAATTAAAAAAAAATCCTGCTTTGTAAACATATTTTCCCTCTGGGTTCCTATGTTCAGGGACATCAGAAAGACGGAGAGAAACAGAGTCAGATGGTCTGTGGGCTCTCTGAGAGACTGGGGTCTCCAGTGGGGCCAAATGGGGCACAGTGGTCACCTGTGGGACACTCACAGGCTTTCTTGAATCCTGTCTGTGGCTGAGTTATTAAACGAGGGCAGGTGGCCACAGGGAGTGAGGCTGGGCCTCGGGAATCTGCCCAGCTTTTGTCCGCAGAGGTCAGCCTTTGACAGCCAAGAAGCAGGGGTCTGTCCCCTGGCAGTAGGGGTGTGAACCAGCTTTTACCCCCAGAAGTCTCAGGATGGACGGGGGGCCAGCCATAGAGCTCCTCTCTTTCTTCCAGTATGACCGGCTGTCATTCAGAGCCGGCTGATGCAATGATTCTCCAGAAGCAAGAAACCTGCAAAGCAATTATCTTTTTAGTAGGTCACCGGCCTCCTTTGGGAGAAGAGACCAGAGGGAGAGCTGGGGAGGCGGGCAGCCTGTGTCTCCCCAGAGGCTGCACGTGCAGGGGCTGCGTGGGTGATTAATAGCTGTGTCACTTTCCGTGAATGTTGCTTTAAGTGGCTGTGTTCAAAATTGAGTGGGAATGAAATAAAACAACCCCCAAATAAATGTTTCCTCCAGTCCTTATGAGTCGCTGGACTGCAGAAATAGCTTTCCAATCTCTCATTGGAAATGGCGGCGTTCACAGCCCTCTCGCACAGGTGCTGTGAGGCACACTCTTTTTTAAAGACCATGAAAATTTGAGCTCAGTGACTTTGGGGTTGTTTTCTAGCCCTGAAATAAAATGATGTTTCAGAGAAAAATATAGCCTTTACCTGCCATTTTAAAGAAAAATAGTAACCCAGTGGAGGAAAAGGACAGGAAGAATATTATGTCCATATAGATCATAAACTGGAAGAGTAAAAATGTCTGGCAGGCAGTAATTTCTGGCCAGCTTCAGGGATTGTGGTCTGGTGAGCTGTGTTCAGGGCAGTGTGCCAAGGATGCTGGCAACCAGAGGACCAGCCTGGACCATCACGGTTCTCTATGAGGCAGACTGGGGCCTGAGCGTGTCAATAAGAGGGTGACCAGGCAGGCAGGGTTCCTGCTCCCGCCGAGCCCTATCAGAGCACAGAAGCTTGAGGCCACCTCTTTCTGCTGCCTCTGTTGGAGCGGAGCTGCCGGCTCTGGGTTTGATGGTGGTGATTTCAGGGATGGCTCTGCTGCATCTCTGGGCAGGAGAAGAATCATTAGCTTTGGGTGGTGTCTTTTCCACAGGAGAAGCCACAGAGCACGTGTGATGGATGAGACGCCGGTGAGAACCCCCTGGCTCAGTGCATGGGGGCTGGCGGTGTCCTGGGCTAGAGAGAGGGAAGGAAGGACTGTGGGTGCTGCCTGCTTTTCACCCACCCATTTCTTTCTTTCTTTTTTTAAAAAATATTTATGTATTTGACTGTACCAGGTCTTAGAGGGGGCACACGGAATCCCTTCGTTGCAACATGCAGGATCTTTTTAGTTGTGTCATTTGAACTGTTAGTTGCGGCATGTGGGATCTAGTTCCCCGACCAGGGATCAAATCCAGGCCCCCTGCATTGGGAGCTTGGAGTCTTAGCCACTGGACCACCAGGGAAGTCCCTCATTTCTTCTTTTCTTGTCCTTGGAAGAAAACCCAACCCCAAACCAGCAGAGCATAAGGACATAAGGACAAGGTGGATTACTCATCTTACCTGCTTCCTCCTTCACAATCGTAATTGCTTGCTGGCTCCCAGCAGGTACTCCAGTGTCTCCCAGCTGGGCTTTTATCACAACATCTGTGAACAAGCAAACATTCCACGGAGGCACGGAGGGCTGCGAGGTGGAGGCGTCAGGTGTGCTGCTGCTGGGAGAGGGCAGGACCTTTCATCGTCTGTCACCTTGCTTTCAGTCTTTCCCACCCACTCACACCTGGCCAGACTGGGGCACCCGGAGACAGAACAGGCCTGCCCCCAGTGACTGTGAGTCTGGCCACAGGTGCTATTTTAAAACGGTTGTTGTTTAGCCACTCAGTCGTGTCCCACTCTTTTGCAGTAGCCCGCCAGGCTCCTCTGTCCATGGGATTCTCCTGGCAAGAATACTGGAGTGGGTTGCCATTTCCTTCTCCAGGGATCTTCCCGACCCACAGATCGAACCTGCATCTCTTGCATTGGCAGGCCATTTCTTTACCACTGACCCATGAGGGAAGCCCCATTTAATATTTTATATTTAATAAAATATAAGTTTAAGGAAATTGGTTAGGTATCTAGTAATATGTTTAATGCCCCCCAAAAGTTAATGACAGATCATATATTCTAATGTGATATGATTTTATCCATGCTGTTAAACGTTTAATTCTAGCCAGTTAAAGGAGTGGGGACAAATGGAGTTTGTAGAATAACCTGACATTACATTGGTATCATTTTTTGACCTATGACTGATTTATTGGTTTCAGAATGATCCAGCCAAAGCTGTTTTCCTACAGACTGTCAGGCTCGTTTGGCACTGTGCCCATTGTGGTCGGGATGGATGGAGGGCAAAGGGAGGGTTCATGTTCCTCGGACCGCCATCTGCAGATGGTTAGGCTGTGTCTGGGGAAGCTGTGCTCATAGAAGATGAACCTGGGCTCACAGTGTGCCCGTGTGTGCTTGTGTTCGGTCTGTTTTCACTGCCTCATGCCCATATGACATGGTCAGGTTGTAAATTCTAGGTGCCTTGTGAACTAAAAAGATCATAGTGCCCTTTTTTTAATTACAAATAGTAACAGTATTATTATTATTTAATATTTTATTTTTGTTTGGTTGTGTGGGTCTTAGTTGCGGAGCTTTGATCTTTGTTGCCACATGAGGGATGTTTTAGTTGCTGCATATGGGATTTAGTTCCCTGACTCTGGTCTCCTGCATTGGGAGCAGTGAGTCTTAGCCACTGGAGCACCAGGGAAGTCCCTAGGAAAATATTAAAGCATGAAATTACAATAAAAAAGGTCAAATATAAAAATTTTTTTAATTTGCCATTTCCTCTTTTTCCTTGAGTAATCCAGTATTATTGCTTGGAGAATCCCATGGACAGAGGAACCTGGCAGGGTACAGTCCATGGGGTCACAAAAGTCGGACATGACTGAGTGACTAACAGCAGCAGTTGACGGGTTCCTTCATTTTGCTGGTGCTGCAGCAGGCTGCTCACTGGATGCCCTAGCGTGAATGCTCCTGTGTATGGTGCACAGGTTTGTGCGCATGTGCGCTCGTGTGTGTGTGTGTGTGTGTGTGTGTGAGAAATGTTTCAAAAATCACACTAAAGTCAGGATTGTCCACAGATGGGAGGCTGCCAAGCCCCGATTGCAGAGCATCAGTTTGCACAGAGCAGGGGGTGATCTAGACAAGCCAGGCTCTTGCCGTATGCAGCCATGGGATTCTGTATGATTAATTGCTGGGCGATATCTGGGGACCATCCTACCCCACTTTACAAGCAGCTCGAAGCAGGGCCTCTGTTCTCCCCTGCATAGCTGTATCAGAGAGAAAGGCAGTCGGGGCTTCCCTGGCGGTCCAGTGGTTAAAACTTCACCTTGCAGTGCGGAGGAGCCAAGATCCCACAGGAACCATTTAAAACATAAAACAAGCAATATTGTAACAAATTAGATAAAGCCTAAAAAAAAAAGTTTTAAAAAGAGAGAAGGAAAGGCAGTGCTGTACACAGCGCACAGGGTTTAAGGCAGGATGGAGAGGTCGCCGTTCCCACGAGAAACTCCAGGGAGGATGCGGTGGGCTGAAAATAATGACCTGCCTCTGAATCTGACAGAACACCAGAGTTCGTTGCCTCCTCGTTGAGTCCTTTTGAAATATGTTCTAGGGTATGTCAGAAACTTGGTAAAACTGAATAATTAATGATCACAAGGCACTGGGAACTATAAAATGCCATGTAAATGTTAAGGTGTAAAAATTACTCTGTTTATTAAGTAGATAACTTTGCTGTAAAAATGTCCATGGCGGGAAGGTTAATCGCCAGAGAAGGTGAAAGGCTTTTTGTTGGATTAACTCTCGATGTCTTACTATCTTAACTCTGTTTTAGAAGACTCAGGCATCTGTTGTCTGGAGTTGCTGCCCAGTTGCTCAGTCATGTCTAACTCCTTGTGACCCCATGGACTGCAACTCACCTTCACTATCTCCCTGAGTTTGCTTGAACTCGGGTCCGTGGAGTTGGTGATGCCATCCAGCCGTCTCATCCTTTGTTGCCCCCTTCATCTCATGCCTTCGCTCTTTCCCAGCGTCAGGATCTTTTCTAACATGTCATCTCTCTGCATCAGGTGGCCAAAGTATTGGAGCTTCAGCATCAGTCCTTTCAATGAATATACAGTGATTATTTGATCTCCTCGCTGTCCCAGGGACTCTCAAGAGTCTTTTCCAGCACCTTGTTAGAAAACATCAGTTCTGAATTATTTAAAGGCAGAGGAGTGTTTGGGATGATGTTGCCTGTTAGATTTCAGTAAAGTTGTATTTGTTTGCTTCTCTCCAGCCGGAGGCAGTTTGGACCCAAAGCCAGGGAAGAGGTCAAGATTATTGAGCACCAAACGCAGACCCTGCGGCTGATGCCTCATCTGGCCACTGCCTTGGCCCTGACCTTCGCCAGCAGGTGAGATGGCTCCAGGGCTTTGCCCTGTCTCCAAGTGAGTCTGTGGTTTCATTAATAGGTGGGATAGGAGAGGTAGGCAGAGGCTTTCCTTTTTTTTCCTTTTTTATTAAAAATTTTATTATTTTTTATTTTAATAAGTTTACTTGTAACTGAGAAGCCTCCTAAGAGTACCTTGGACAGCAATGAGATCAAACCAGTCAATCCTAAAGAAAATCAGCCCTGAATATTCATTGGAAGGACTGATGCTAAAGCTGAAGCGCAAATACTTTGGCCACCTGATGAGAAGAGCAGACTCACTGGAAAAGACCCAGATGCTGAGAAAGACTGAGGGCAGGAAGATCAGGGGACGACAGAGGATGAGATGGTTGGATGGCATCACTGACTCAATGGACATGAACTTGGGCAAACTTCAGGAGATGGTGAGGGACAGAGAGGCCTAGCGTGCTTCAATCCATGGGGTCGCAAAGAACCAAACAGGACTTAGTGACTGAACAACAGCAGCACTTTTAACTCCAAACACCAAAATGTCTGTGGTTAAACTCTAGTGTCACGTTAAACCTGACATCTGAATCTTGATAGTCTGTGTATCCTGATGAACAGGAGTCATGAAGAATTTGGGAAGACTCAGACTGATGTTTCTCCAGAGTTTCTGAAAGAAACAGACTCAACCCATTAAAATTTTTCTACCTCTGAAGAAGGTTCTGTTTATACTCCTATTTTCAAAACTAGGTCAAGGATATATTTGCAGGGGGTTGGGGGCATCACTATTGAATAAAAGCAGTAATCATGCTGTCAAGTCACGGAGAACTTCACATTTTACAGCTGGCTCTTAGCTATGTCTCATAAGCCCTAGACGTTGTCTGGGCAGTTGTGTGTCATCACCGCATTGTGAATATCAGAAATTGAGGGATTTGCCTGAGACTGTGGCTCGGTGGTAAAGAATCTGCCTGCAATGCAGGAGACACAAGAGATGTGGATTTAATCCTTGGGTAATGAATAGGTATATGTCTAACTGTATAAGAAATTACCAGTTTTTCAGAAAGTTAGTACCATTTTATACTCTCTCATGCAATGTATCAGAGTTTCAGTTGCTCTGCATCCTTGCCAGCCATTGTTATTTTAAGGTTTTGTCTTGTTTTAATCTTAATTTTTTTGTCTTTCTAACAGGTATAATTTTATTATCCTAGTAAATAATGGACTTCCCTGATAGTTCAGTTGGTAAAGAATCCACCTGCAATTCAGGAGACACCAGTTTGGTTCCTGGGTCCAGAAGATCCCCTGGAGAAGGGAAAGGCTACCCACTCCAGTATTCTGGCCTGGAGAATTCCATGGACTACAGTCCATGGCTTCACAAAGAGTCGGACACGACTGAGCGAAATGATGCTGAGCATCTTTTCATGTGCTTGTTTGCCATCTGTATATTTTCTTCGGTGGAGTATCTATTCAGGTCTTTTACCCATTTTTAAATTGGGGTGTTTTTTTTGTTGTTGTTGAGTATCAGAGTTCTTTATATATTCTGGATAGAGTCTTTGATATCATATATGTGATTTGTAAGTGTTTTCTTCTGGTCTGTCACTTTTCTTTTTATCCTCTTAAAAGCATCTGGATCAGAGCAATAGTTTTAATTTTTATTTGATTTAATAGCTTTAAATTTTGATTTGTCTTGAAATTGGGTAATGTGAGTTTTTCTTTTTCAGAATTGTTTTGGCTCTTCTCAGTGCTTTTTGCCTTTTTGTACACGTGTATAACAGTTAGAACTGGACATGGAACAGCAGACTGGTTCCAAATAGTAAAAGGAGTACGTCAAGGTTGTATATTGTCACCCTGCTTATTTAACTTATATGCAGAGTACATCATGAGGAACACTGGACTGGAAGAAGCACAAGCTGGAATCAAGATTGCCCGGAGATATATCAATAACCTCAGATATGCAGATGACACCACCCTTATGGCAGAAAGTGAAGAGGAACTAAAAAGCCTCTTGATGAAAGTGAAAGAGGAGAGTGAAAAGGTTGGCTTGAAGCTCAACATTCAGAAAACAAAGATCATGGCATCTGGTCCCATCACTTCATGGGAAATAGATGGGGAAACGGTGGAAACAGTGTCAGACTTTATTTTTTTGGGCTCCAAAATCACTGCGGATGCTGATTGCAGCCATGAAATTAAAAGACGCTTATTCCTTGGAAGGAAAGTTATGACCAACCTAGACAGCATATTAAAAAGCAGAGACATTACTTTGCCAACCAAGGTCGGTCTAGTCAAGGCTATGGTTTTTCCCGTGGTCATGTATGGATGTGAGAGTTGGACTGTGAAGAAAGCTGATCGCCAAAGAATTGATGCTTTTGAACTATGGTGCTGGAGAAGATTCTTGAGAGTCCCTTGGACTGCAAGGAGATCCAACCAGTCCATTCTAAAGGAGGTCGATCCTGGGTGTTCATTGGAAGGACTGATGCTAAAGCTGAAACTCCAATACTTTGGCCACCTCATGCGACGAGTTGACTCACTGGAAAAGACTGATGCTGGGAAGGATTGGGGGCAGGAGGAGAAGGGGACGACAGAGGATGAGATGGCTGGATGGCATCACCGACTCGATGGACATGAGTTTGAGTGAACTCCGGGAGTTGGTGATGGACAGGGAGGCCTGGCGTGCTGTGATTCATGGGGTCGCGGAGAGTCGGACACGACTGAGCGACTGAACTGAACTGAACTGAATTTTTCTCTTAATCCTTGAAAGCATTCCTTGTCCTGAATCTGTTTTGTCATATTAATATATTACAGCTATTCCATGTTTCTTTGACTTAGTGTTTCATAGTATATCTTTATCATACATTTGTTTTTAACCTGGACATCCATTTGAAGTGGGTTTCTTTATAAAACAGACAATAGTTAGGTCTTGATTTCTTTTTTTAAATCTAACTTGAAATCTCTGACTTTTAGCTGTTGTGTTTAGACCAATTGCATTTAAAGTGATTGTTGATATGTTTGGATTCGTAGACAGCTGATTTTTATTTTTTCCATCTGTTTTTTTGTTCCTTTTCCCTTTTTTCTGCCTGCTCTTAGATTGAATGAATATTGCTTATTATTCCATTTTATCTCCTTGATTGACATTATTTATACTTTTTTGAAAATGTTTTAATTGTTGACCCAGGGTTTATAGTATACATCTTTAGTGAATTAGAGTCTATGTTAAACTATTATCTTGCCTCCCCTGTAGTGTAAGGACCTTAAACAGTGTATTCCCAATTCCTCCCTTGCATCCTTTTTCTGCTATTGTTGTCACATAATTTACTTTAAAATATGCTGCAAATATGTAGTGCATTGCTACTGATTTTCTTATACATAGTCATGTTTTAGAGCAATTAAAAATAAGTAAACTAAATTTTTTTTTACCTTTCTTTATTCAGTTGCCAACATTGTTAATTTACTTGTGTAGATCCAAATTTCTAATTGATACCATATTTGTTCTGCCTGAAGAATTTCTGCCATTTCTTGTAAAATAGGTCTGCTAGCAATGAATTCATCCCATTTTTTTTGAGAAAGTCTTTATTTCTCCTTTTTTCAAAAAAAGACATTAGCAGTATACCCAGAATTCTGGGTTGATAGTTTATTTTTCGTTGAGCATCTTAACAATGTCACTGTGTAGACTTATTTTTTTCGATTTTATTTATTTACGTTGAAGTACAGTTTTGCTTTACGATGTTGTGTTAGTTTCTGCTGTACAACAGCATGAATCAGCCATATGTGTACATATTTCCCTCCCTCGTGAGGCTTGCTCACACCCCACCATCTCCCCCTCTATGTTCTATAGGCTTCTTGATTTCTTGATTCTCATGGAAAAACAGCCATCATTTTTCTGTTTCCCTGTATTCACAGTACATTCCCAGTTTAACTGCTTTTAAGAGTTTCTCTTGTTCTTTGATTTTCAGGGTTTGATTATGTTGGCCTAGGTATGGTTTTGTGGTTTTGTATGTCTGTGCTGTTTGGAGTTTGTAGAGCCTCTGGGATCTGTGGGTTGAAGTTTCTCATCAAATTTGGAAATATTTTGGCCATTATTTCTTTAAATATTTCTTCTGCCTCTTTCTTTCTTTCCCTCTGCACAGATGTTAACCTGCTTCATATTGTCCTACATGTCACTTTTTTTTTCCTTTATACTTCAATTTGGATAATGTCCATGGATCTGTCTTCAGGTTTTCTGATTCTTTTGTATACAATGTCCAATCTGCTAAAAAGTGCTGATCCCTCCCTGGAATTCTGTTCATCAAGGCTCCTTGAAGCTTTTGTTCTTTGACAGCACTTTGGGAAAATACGATTTTTATTTTATCCACTTTCTCGCTGTTATTAAGGGATCAAAAGTCTCTGGTGTCTGTTTATATCTTAGCCCTGTGACATTTCTTTTAACCTTATTGATGTCATCTGAAATTGTCGCTAACTCTCTACAAAATGTTGTTGTTCAGTCCCTCAGTCATATCTGACTCTTTGCGACCCCAAGCAGCCAGGCTTCCCTCGCTTTCTATCACTATCTCTTGGAGTCTGCTCAAACTCATGTCTGTTGAGTCCATAATGCCATCCACTCATCTCATCCTCTGTTGTCCCCTTCTCTTCCTGCCCTCAATCTTTCCCAGCATCAGGGTCTTTTCCAATGAGTCGGCTCTTCGAATCAGGTGGGTATTGGAGCTTCAGCATCAGTCCTTCCGATGACTATTCAGCGTTGATTTCTTTTAGGATTGACTGGTTTGATCTCCGTGCAGTCTAAAGGACTCTCAAGAGTCTTCTCCAGCACCGTAGTTAAGACCTCACATAGCCCTTTTGATCTTATACTTCCTGACTTGCTTCAACTGAGCCAGATAGCTCTTGACACAAAGGCTGCTTTTCAGTGGCCCTCTGATGCGCTCTTTACGACTGCAGACCCTCTGCGCCCGCCCCCGTGACTCAGATTCATCTGACCTAGGCAGCGTCCTAAGCAGTCCAGGCTTATTATGCTCTTAAGTTCCTTGCTGATTCCTATGAGCAACCAGAGCTGAGGATTGCAGGAACTTTTTAGGGAGTTTCCTAGCATGACCTGCAAATAATTTTCACTGATAGTTAAAAAGCAGCAGTATTAAATTATCATGAACATTTATGGTGGATCAAAGTAACTTGACAATGAAACCTAAAAATGTTTTGCATGCATGCCAAAGACAAAAATTTTCCTTTGGATGTTTTCCCAGCGGGATTTGTGATATTATGAAGAGGGGAGGGTGTCTATAAATTCTTAATCTACAACTGACAAATCCACGACAAAAGAAGTTACTGGACCACATAATAAATCGGCACTATATATTCCACATTGAGAAGTTTACATATATATATATATATACAAACACACATTCATATACATGTGTATATAAGTTTACATATATATACATATAAACACCCATCTTTATATATAACAGAAGTGTTACATGTATCTACATATTTCTTTTTTCTTCAGCTCCATTTTTATTCTTTATTTATTTACTGTAAAAATAATAGTTATACTTTATTTTTATTTGCGGTATAGTTGCTTTTACAATGTTGTGTTAGTCTCTGCTCTACAATGAAGTAAATCACCTATAAGTATACATATATCCCGTCCCTTTTGGATTTCCCCTTCCCCTCATGCTGCACACCTAGGTCACCACAGGGCACCGAGCTGAGCTCCCTGTGCTTTGTAGCAAGTTCCTACCAGCTATCCATTTTACACACAGTAGTGTGTGTAGGTATGTCAGTCCTAATTGCCCAATTTGTTCCACCCTCTCCTTGCCTCCTGTGTCCACATATCTGTTCTTTATGTTTGTGTCTCTATTCCTGCCCTAGAAATAAGTTCATTTGCACCATTTTTCTAGATTCCCCATATATGTGCTGATATACAATCCTTGTTCTTCTCTTTCTAATTTACTTCATTCTGTATGACTGTTTCTAGGTCCATCACCACTACAGTTGACTCAATTTCATTCCTTTTTATGGCTGAATAAACATCATATACCTTGATTTTGTAAGAACTATGTTGCCACTATTACTAAAATTTAAAATTTCTCTTGATTTTCAGAGAGACACTCCTCAAAGGCCAACATCAGAGAAACAGAGATCACAGTTCTAGTTCTAGGTTTCAAGGGAGAAGCGAGAGGTAATAAGTGGAAGTAAAAAAGTAAAAGTGAGAGTGTGAGTTGCTCAGTCGTGTCCGACACTTTGCGACCCCACGGACTGCAGGCCATCAGGGTCTCTGTCCATGGAATTCTCCAGGCAAGAAGACTAGAGTGGGTTTCCCTTCCTTTCTCCAGGGGATCTTCCTGACCCAGGGATCAAATGTGAGTCTTCTACATTGCAGGCTGATTCTTTACCATCTGAGCCACCAGGGAAGCCCCAATAAATGGAAATTAACTGGTAAATAGAAAAGTCACAGGACCATGTGTCACGTATGAGTGAGATAGTGTTGAACAGGACACATCAGACATGCTCACCACACTGTCAGTCCAATTGCCCCTGCTGCTGCTGCTGCTAAGTCGCTTCAGTCGTGTCCGACTCTGTGCGACCACATAGACGGCAGCCCACCAGGCTCCCCCATCCGTGGGATTCTCCAGGCACGAACACTGGAGTGGGTTGCCACTTCCTTCTCCAATACATGAAAGTGAAAAGTGAAAGTGAAGTCGCTCAGTCATGTCCGACTCTTCGCGACCCCATGGCCTGCAGCCCACCAGGCTCCTCCACCCATGGGATTTTCCGGGCAAGAGTGCTGGTGTGGGAATTGCCCCAGGACCTCCCTGACTTTCATGGCCTTTGCCTCCTTGGGCCCTCAGTGGCCTCTGGTCTAGTTCAGTGTCCCCAGCATGGCTCTGTTGTTCCCCCCCCTAGTTTTCCTTCTCTCTGTCCCCCAATAGCAGCAGGCGGTGGACCCACAGAAAATCTGGTTAAAGGAATCCCCAGGACAAAGTGCCGCAACTGTGGGGACAGATTGTCTGTGTTTTAAAACAATGCTGAAAAGAAGGTGGTGTTTCTGCGACAAAGTCTGACTTTGCTGTTTCTCTCTCCTTCTCTGTTGCTTCTCCTCCTGGTAAGGAGATAGTTTAATGTAGTTGGTTGTTACGTGACAAAATTTTTTTCAATTAATTATTTATTTTTAATTAATTTATTTTACTTTACAATATTGTATTGATTTTGCCATACATTGACATGAATCCTCCACGGGTGCACATGTGTTCCCCATCCTGAATCCCCCTCCCACCTCCCTCCCCATCCCATCCCTCTGGGTCATCCCAGTGCACCAGCCCCGAGCACCCTGTATCATGCATCAAACCTGGACTGGAGATCTGTTTCACATATGATATTTTACATGTTTCAATGCCATTCTCCCATATCATCCTGCCCTTGCCCTCTCCCACAGAGTCCAAAAGACTGTTCTATACATCTGTATCTCTTTTGCTGTCTCGTATACAGGGTTATCATTACCTTCTTTCTAAATTCCATATATATACGTTAGTATACTGTATTGGTGTTTTTCTTTCTGGCTTACTTCACTCTGTATAATAGGCTCCAGTTTCATTCACCTCATTAGAACTGATTCAAATGCATTCTTTTTAATGGCTGAGTAATACTCCATTGTGTATATGTACCACAGCTTTCATATACTGTGTTCATGGATCGGAAGAATCAATATAGTGAAAATGAGTATACTACCCAAAACAATCTATAGGTTCAATGCAATCCCTATCAAGCTACCAATGGTATTTTTCAGAGAACTGGAACAAATAGTTTCACAATTTATATGGAAATACAAAAAACCTCAATTAGCCAAAGCAATCTTGAGAAAGAAGAATGGAACTGGAGGAATCAACCTGCCGGACTTCAGGCTCTACTACAAAGCCACAGTCATCAAGACAGTATGGTACTGGCATAAAGACAGAAATATAGATCAATGAATCAAAATAGAAAGCCCAGAGATAAACCCACGTACCTATGGACACCTTATCTCTGACAAAGGAGGCGAGAATATTCAATGGAGAAAAGACAATCTCTTTAACAGGTGGTGCTGGGAAAACTGGTCAGCCACTTGTAAAAGAATGAAACTAGAACACTTTCTAACACCATACACCAAAATAAACTCAAAATGGATTAAAGATCTAAACATAAGACCAGAAATCCTAAAACTCCTAGAGGAAAACATAGGCAAAGCACTCTCTGACGTAAACCACAGCAGGATCCTCTATGACCCACCTCCCAGAATATTGGAAATAAAAGCAAAAATAAACAAATGTGATTAAAATTAAAAGCTCTACATGACAAAATTTAATGCCACATACCTCTCCCCAATACCCTACTTTTTAAAAAAATTATTTTTAAAATTTGGCTGCACCAGGTCTTAGGTGCAGGGTGTGTGTGCATGCGTGCTCAGTCATGTCTGACTCTTTGCGACCCCAGGGATTGTAACCCCACAGGCTCCTCTGTCCATGGGATTTTCCGGACAAGAATACTAGAATGGGTTGCCATTTCCTCCTCCAACGGATCTTCCTGACCGTTGAACCCACATCTCCTGCATTGGCAGGTGGATTCTTTACCACTGAGCCACCCAGAATCTACCTCCCGGATAAAGGATCGAACCTGAGTCCCCTGCATTGTGAGCGTGAAGTCTTAGCCACTGGACCATTAGGGAAGTCTCCCCAAACACCCCGCTTTTTAAAAACTAAGGTTATCAAAACTTGGCTACAGGTTCCTTCTTCCAGTTCCTGTGGGCACAGTTCTACCAGTCAGCTGACTTCAGTTTCAGGGTCTGGGTAACCTGAGGTTGGATGGGTTAGATGTTTGTTAGTGCATTGGGCTCCATTCAAGTGTAGAGAAACAGTTGTGAGGGTCCAGACCTGTGGGTGTATGTGGCTAGGGAAAACACTCCACCAGCCAGGCTTAGCAGCCCTGCCTCTCTTCCCACCTAATGTTATAAAAGCACAAAGAGTCAGAGCTTCATGTCACAGTAAAATGCAGGTCGTGGAAGTGAGATGGGACAGCTTCTTGCAGGGCATGTCACGTGTATTCATGTCTTCAGCGGTCATACGACGCCTTTCTAGGAGGGCTGCCAGGTAAATTACGGTCTCCCAGTTAACTCTGAGTTTCAGACGGTTTTGTAGTCTCAGTGTGCCCCCATGACTGCAACAGGGAGCGTGCATTTAAGCTAAAGATTAAGCACTGTTTATCTGAAATTCACATTTTCCTGGGTGTGCTCTGTTTCTCTTTGTTGAATCTGGCAGTCTTGCTGGAGTCAGATGTGGTTCCTGCCACATGGAGCTTTGCTGCTTCGTCTGGGTTTTGACAGTACTGGGTTGGTAAGCGGATCTGGTTCCCAAATCCTTCTCCTTGCCCGTTGCCTCTGCAAGTCTGGAGATGGGATGGGCCTGCTTAGGCCTTAGCAAGCCCCCCACTCCCCAGCCCACTCCACTCATGTCCTCTTGGCCTTGACAAGGAGGGGACAGAACCTGATGTCCTTTGGCACCTGCTTGCTCTAGAAGAGTCAGGATGCATCTCCCACCTGGCTGCTCAGCTGCTGGGCAGAGCCGACTCAATGGGGAGGGGTCTGGCTCAGTGGGGGTGTCTGTTCCAGGTGATGGGGGCCCCCTGAGGAGCCTGCCAGGTCCTCCCTCCTCTTCCCCTCTTCCCCTCTTCCCCTCATGTGTGGCAGGTCCCTCTCTAGGCCTGAGGACTTGAGAGCCAACAGAACTGTCACAGCCCTGCCAGGGTGGCCCCATGGCCGGGGAAAACAGGTGGCCCATTTCCCTGTAGCTGTGCTTGCCCAACCTCGGGTCGCTTATTATCCTCGGTGGGGCCCCTTCCCATGCTGGGGCTCCAGTGTCTTCCATGCATCCTGTCTCAGGGCTGTGCCCGTGGGCTCCTGGCATCTGCTTCCTACTGAACCTCTGTGTTCTCACTCACTATGACAGTAATTAGCGATTGTGATGGGAATGTTTCTGTTGTTATTTAGTCGCTAAGTCGTGTCTGACCATGGATTGTAGCCAGCCAGAATCCTCTGTCCATGGGATTTCCCAGGCAAGATTAATGGAGTGAGTTGCCCTGCCCTCCGCCAGGGGCTCTTCCCAACTCAGGGATTGAACCCGTGTCTCCTGCAGTGGTGGCAGGTTCTTTACTGCTGAGCCACCAGGGAAGCCCATGTGGTGGGAATGCATGCCCATAACTGTTAGTTGCTGTGTGGCCATTACCCCAAGACATCTCAAACTTTCCACACCCATCCTGCCAGTTATCACATTCTGGTGATTTTTCCTTCTACTGTGAAATCACTTAAAGCTCACTGTCTCCAGCATCTTGCCAGCTCCCTCTCTTGCCTCTGTGCACCCCACGTCTAGCCTGGCCCTGGTCAAATCCGTTCTCCACAAGCTCCATACCTGAGATGAAATCTGAAATCTTACCTACCTGCTGGGACCCTCCCATGGGCTCTCTCTGTCTTCTGCACCGGAAGAAACTTGCTCCCTCATGTGGCGCCCGGGTCACCTTTACCTGCCTGGCCCCTAAGTCCCACAACCCACCTGTTGCCTCTTAGCCCTTCACCCAGGCCTGGATCAGCCTGTTTCCTGCTTCAGCCTTTCTTACAGGCAGCCTTCCCCCTCTTCCCACCACTCACCTCTCACATCTTTGCCTCCCATCACCTGGTAGCTCATAGTCATCCTTCAAGACGCAGTTCAGGTTGCCACGTGCCCTAACTCACCCTCTTCCCTGAGTCCCTCCTGGAATTTGTTGTTGTTCGGTCACTAAGTCATGTCTGACTCTTTGAGACCCCATGAACTGCAGCATGCCAGGCTCCTCTGTCCTCCACTGGGGACAGACTCCTCCAGGGGTTTGCTCAGATTCCTGCCCATTGAGTTTGTGATGCTATCTGACCATCTCATCCTCTGTCATTCTCCTCTCCTCTTGCCCTCAATCTTTCCCAGCATCAGGGTCTTTTCCAGTGAGTTGGCTCTTCACATCAGGTGGCCTAAGTATTGGAACCTCAGCATCCATCCTTCCAATGAATGTTCAGGGTTGATTTCCTTTAGGATTAACTGGTTTGATCTCCTTGTTATCCGAGGGATTCTCAAGAGTCTTCTCCAGCACCACAGTTCAAAAGCATCAATTCTTCGGTGCTCAGCCTTCCTTATGATCCAACTCTCACATTCATACGTGACTACTGGAAAAGCCATAGCTTTGACTATACTTACCTTTCTGTTGGCAAAGTGATAGCTCTGCTTTTTAAGATCTTGTCTAGGTTTGTCATAGCTTTCCTTTTAATTAAAAAGGTGTCAAAGCATCTTTTAATTAAATGATTGCAGTCGCTATCCACAGTGATTTTAGAGCCCAAGAAAATCAAATCTGTAGCTGCTACCACTCTCCTGGAATAAAGGCTTTATAGGCCTCTTGGAGCAGCATCCTGGCCTCCTTTATTCATTGCACCGTGACTCTTGGTTTACCATCATGAATTCTTCGAGCATAGGAATTGTGTGGACCTAACAGAAGCAGAAGGAGAAGGCAATGGCAACCCACTCCAGTACTCTTGCCTAGAAAATCCCATGGACGGAGGAGCCTGGTAGGCTGCAGTCCGTGGGGTCGCTAAGGGTCAGACACGACTGAGCGACTTCACTTTCACTTTTCACTTTCACACATTGGAGAAGGAAATGGCAACCCACTCCAGTGTTCTTGCCTGGAGAATCCCAGGGACGGGGGAGCCTGGTGGGCTTCCGTCTATGGGGTCACACAGAGTCGGACACGACTGAAGTGACTTAGCAGCAGCAGCAACAGAAGCAGAAGATATTAAGAAGAGGTGGCAAGAATACACAGAAGAACTGTACAAAACAGATCTTCACAACCAAGATAATCACGATGGCGTGATCACTCACCTAGAGCCAGACATCTTGGAATGTGAAGTCAAGTGGGCCTTACAAAGTATCACTACGAACAAAGCTAGTGGAGGTGATGGAATTCCAGTTGAGCTATTTCAAATCCTGAAAGATGATGCTGTGAAAGTGCTGCACTCAATATGCCAGCAAATTTGGAAAACTCAGCAGTGGCCATAGGACTGGAAAAGGTCAGTCTTCATCCCAATCCCAAAGAAAGGCAATGCCAAAGAATGCTCAAAGTACCACACAATTGCACTCATTTCACACGCTAGTGAAGTCATGCTCAAAATTCTCCAAGCCAGGCTTCAGCAATATGTGAACCATGAACTTCCAGATGTTCAGTCAGGTTTTAGAAAAGGCAGAGGCACCAGAGATCAAATTGCCAACATCCACTGGATCATGGAGAAAGCAAGAGAGTTCCAGAAAAACATCTATTTCTGCTTTATTGCCTATGCCAAAGCCTTTGACTGTGTGGATCGCAATAGACTGTGGAAAATTCTGAAAGAGATGGGAATACCAGACCACCTGACCTGCCTCCTGAGAAACCTGTATGCAGGTCAGGAAGCTACAGTTAGAACTGGTCATGGAACAACAGACTGGTTCCAAATAGGAAAAGGAGTCTGTCAAGGTTGTATATTATCATCCTGCTTATTTAACTTCTATGCAGAGTACATCATGAGGAACGCTGGGCTGGAAGAAGCACAAGCTGGAATCAAGATTGCCCAGAGATATATCAATAACCTCAGATATGCAGATGCCACCACCGTTATGGCAGAAAGTGAAAAGGAACTCAAAAGCCTCTTGATGAAAGAGAAAGAGGAGAGTGAAAAGGTTGGCTTGAAGCTCAACATTCAGAAAACAAAGATCATGGCATCTGGTCCCATCACTTCATGGGAAATAGATGGGGAAACAGTGGAAACAATGTCAGACTTTATTTTTTGAGACTCCAAAATCACTGCGGATGCTGATTGCAGCCATGAAATTAAAAGATGCTTACTCCTTGGAAGGAAAGTTATGACTAACCTAGATAGTATATTAAAAAGCAGAGACATTACTTTGCCAACAAAGGTCCGTCTAGTCAAGGCTATGGTTTTTCCAGTGGTCGTGCATGGATGTGAGAGTTGGACTGTGAAGAAAGCTGATCGCCAAAGAATTGATGCTTTTGAACTGTGGTGCTGGAGAAGACTCTTGAGAGTCCCTTAGACTGCAAGGATATCCAACCAGTCCATTCTAAAGGAGGTCGATCCTGGGTGTTCATTGGAAGGACTGATGCTAAAGCTGAAACTCCAATACTTTGGCTACCTCATGCAATGAGTTGACTCACTGGAAAAGACTCTGATGCTGGGAGGGATTGGGGGCAGGAGGAGAAGGGGACAACAGAGAATGAGATGGCTGGATGGAATTACCGACTCGATGGACATGAGTTTAAGTGAACTCCGGGAGGTGGTGATGGAGAGGGAGGCCTGGCGTGCTGTGATTCATGGGGTCGCAAAGAATTGGACACAACTGAGTGACTGAACTGAACTGAACTGAACTGAATTTGGCATTGCCACATCTAAGAGTTGCCTGACTTTCTGCATGGGGTACTTCAACTCAACTGAATGAACTTACCTTGTATGATTACATCACTCTTGGCCATGAGACTTTTTGGAGCTTTGCCTTTAAATATTTTGATGGTTTTTTGAAGCAGAAGTTATACATTGTGAGGATGGCATCCAGGGCTAGTTGGCCAGGGCAGTTGGTTGTTGAAGTCTCTCCTTGAAATCATCTAGTGGGGTTTGCCACAAAAATGAATTTCCTAGCTTAGAATGTCTCCGACAACTTCTTAAAAATCTCAGTGTGTGTGAAGTGCCAGGCAATAGGAGTATTTTGGGTTTGCCTCTCCTGTTATTTATTCCAGCCCACACGGGCAGCTCAGCAGTCCAGGCTGCGTTCCAGGCCAGGAGGGACCAGTTCACCGTTGTGTTGCTGTCTTTTTTTTTTTTTTTTTAATGTGGACCACTTGTTTTTTCAAGCCTTTAAAAAGTTTTATAATATTCCTTCTATTTTGTGTTTTAGTATTTGCGCTGTGAGGCATGTGGGATCTTATCTCCCCAACCAGTGATTGAACCCACACCCACTGCTTTGGGAGGTGAAGTCTTAAGCACTGGACCACCAAGGAAGTCCAATGCTTCTGTCTTTATACTGGATCCAGGCCTTCTCATTTTGCCCAAGACCTGTACAGATAAAATTAAGATGATAGCTTGATACATATTCAATTGCCTGTCATGTACCAGGCACTGTCCTAAGATTTTTACATGGAGTAAACTCATTTAATGTCTTGTGACAACTGACCAAGTTTCTCTCTTTGTTTTTAATGGATGTCTCCATAGCACCTATCTAAAACTGTGCTTGGCATAAAGTAAGATTTTATTAATATTTTTGAATAAATGAATGGATGGAATGATACTTCATAGTCTCAGAAATTCACCAAAGGGAGCATTTCTGGTGGTCCAGTGGCTAAGACTCTGTTCTTCCAATGCAGGGGTCCCGGGTTCCATCTCTGGTCAGGGAACTAGATCCAACTTGCCACAACTAAAGATCCTGCATGCCACAACTAAGACCCGACACAGCCAAATAAAGAAATAAATATTTTTTTGAAAAAGAAATTCACCATAGTGCTGTCTTTATAAAAAAATGGAGTTTCAGGGAAGTTAAGCTTCTTAGAGTTCCTCCACCAAATGAAGACTATCTATAACTACATATAGTATATTGTATAACATGTATAGTACTGTTATGATACTACTGAACTGTGTTTTTAATATAATCCTGAAATCTTATTGCCAAAATGTCTTGTTTACTCTTAGATAACAGATTTTTGTAGATGGACTCCTTCCCTCTTGCTGACTTAACAGTTTTAGAGAGACTCAATCTGGAATTCTCAAGAGTCTTGCTCGATGGGTTCTAACTCTTCAAGTGGACGTAACCCATAAACAATACTTTGTGTTTCTACAGGCATTGCCTGTTAAATAAACAGGTTTGGAGATATGGAATGTTTTTGCCACAGGATCTTTATTCCCTAATTTATCTTCTGGGCCCCTCCAAGTTTCTTATATCAGATTTTCTTAAGACATGTGCCCCTTGGACTCTTATATATCCTGAACACAGAAGGGATTCTCAGAGCTCCTTGGCAAGTTGACGTGAGGGTCTGACAGTGGATAAGTGCCATTCAGTTCAGTTCAGTTCAGTCGCGTCCAACTCTTTGCGACCCCATGAACTGGGGCACGCCAGGCTCCCTGCCAATCACCAACTCCCGGAGTCCACCCAAACCTATGTCCATAGAGTCGGTGATGCCATCCAACCATTTTATCCTCTGTTGTCCCCTTCTCCTCTTGCCCTCAATCTTTCCCAGCATCAGGGTCTTTTCCGATGAGTCAGCTCTTCGCATCAGGTGGCTAAAGTACTGGAGTTTCAGCTTCAACATCAGTCCTTCCAATGAACACCCAGGACTGATCTCCTTTAGGATGGACCAGATGGATCTCCTTGCAGTTCAAGAGATTCTCAAGAGTCTTCTTCAACACCACAGTTGAAAAGCATCAATTCTTCAGCACTCAGCTTTCTTTATAGTCCAACTGTCACATCCATACGTGACTAATGGAAAAACCATAGCCTTGACTAGATGGACCTTTGTTGACAAAGTAATGTCTCTGCTTTTTAATACACTGTCTAGGTTGGTCATAACTTTCCTTCCAAGGAGTAAGCGTCTTTTAATTTCATGGTTGCAATCACCATCTGCAGTGATTTTGGAGCCCACAATAATAAGTTCAGCCACTGTTGCTACTGTTTTTCCATCTATTTCCCATGAAGTGATGGGACCAGATGCCATGATCTTAGTTTTCTGAATGTTGAGCTTTAAGCCAACTTTTTCACTCTCCTCTTTCACTTTCATCAAGATGCCCTTTAGTTCTTCTTCACTTTCTGCCATAAGGGTGGTGTCATCTGCATATCTAAGGTTGATATTTCTCCCGGCAATCTTGATTCCAGCTTGTGCTTCTTCCAGCCCAACGTTCCTCATGATGTACTCTGCATGTAAGTTAAATAAGCAGGGTGACAATATACAGCCTTGACATACTCCTTTTCCTATTTGGAACCAGTCTGTTGTTCCAGGTCCAGTTCTAACTGTTGCTTCCTGACCTGCATGCAGGTTTCTCAAGAGGCAGGTCAGGTGGTCTGGTATTCTCATCTCTTTCAGAATTTTCCACAGTTTATTGTGATCCACACAGTCAAAGGCTTTGGCATAGGCAATAAAGCAGAAATAGATGTTTTTCTGGAACTCTCTTGCTTTTTCCATGATCCAGTGGATGTTGGCAATTCGATCTCTGGTGCCTCTGCCTTTTCTAAATCCAGCTTGAACATCTAGATGTTCATGGTTCATGTATTGCTGAAGCCTGACTTGGAGAATTTTAAGCATGACTTTACTAGCATGTGAGATGAGTTCAATTGTGTAGTACTTTGAGCATTCTTTGGCATTGCCTTTCTTTGGGATTGGAATGAAAACTGACCTTTTCCAGTCCTATGGCCACTGCTGAGTTTTCCAAATTTGCTGGCATATTGAGTGCAGCACTTTCACAGCATCATCTTTCAAGACTTGAAATAGCTCAACTGGAATTCCATCACCTCCACTAGCTTTGTTTGTAGTGATGCTTTCTAAGGCCCACTTGACTTCACATTCCAAGATGTCTGGCTCTAGGTGAGTGATCACACTAGATAATCGTGATTATCTTGGTCATGAAATCTTTTTTGTACAGTTCTTCTGTGTATTCTTGCCACCTCTTCTTAATATCTTCTGCTTCTGTTAGGTCCATACCATTTCTGTCCTTTATCGAGCCCGTCTTTGCATGAAATGTTCCCTTGGTATCTCTAATTTTCTTGACGAGATCTCTAGTCTTTCCCATTCTGTTGTTTTCCTCTATTTCTTTGCACTGATCGCTGAGGAAGGCTTTCTTATCTCTCCTTGCTGTTCTTTGGAACTCTGCATTCAGATGCTTATATCTTTCCTTTTCTCCTTTGCTTTTCATTTCTCTTCTTTTCACAGCTATTTGTAAGGCCTCCTCAGACAGCTATTCTGCCTTTTTGCATTTCTTTTTCTTGGGGATGGTCTTGGTCCCTGTCTCCTGTACAATGTCATGAACCTCCGTCCATAGTTCATCAGGCACTCTATCTATCAGATCTAGTCCCTTAAATCTATTTCTCACTTCCACTGTATAATCATAAGGGATTTGATTTAGGTCATATCTGAATGGTCAAGTGGTTTTCCCTACTTTGTTCAATTTAAGTCTGAAGTTGGCAATGTGGAGTTCATGATCTGAGCCACAGTCAGCTCCTGGTCTTGTTTTTGCTGACTGTACAGAGCTTTTTCCATCTTTGGCTGCAAAGAATATAATCAATCTGATTTCGATGTTGGCCATCTGGTGATGTCCATGTGTAGAGTCTTCTCTTGTGTTGTTGGAAGAGGGTGTTTGCTATGACCAGTGCGTTCTCTTGGCAGAGCTCTTTTAGCCTTTGCCCTGCTTCATTCCGTGCTCCAAGGCCAAATTTGCCTGTTACTCCAGGTGTCTCTTGACTTCCTGAGTGCCACTAGGGGAGCCACTGTGTCTGGCAGTTGTTCATTCCTCCTCAGCAGGGCCCTTGTCCTGTCGCTGTTCATCTCATTACTTAAAATTCCTTTTCTTTTTAAAAAATTTTTATTTCTTCTTTTCATTTTTGTTGTTCAGTCATTCAGTCATTTCGGATTCTTTGTGACCCCATGGACTGCAGCACGCCAGGCTTCCCTGTCCTTCACAGTCTCCCAGAGCTTGCTCAAACTCACGTCCATTGAATCAGTGATGCCATCCAACCACCTCATCCTCTGTAATCCCCTTATTCTCCTGCCTTCAGTTTTTCACAGCATCAAGGTCTTTTCCAATGAGTTGGCTCTTCACATTTATTTTCAGTCTTTTAATTGGAGGAAAATTGCTTTACATTTTTGTTTTGGTTTCTGTCATACAACAATGAGAAACAGTTGTAATTATACACACACACACACACACACATACATATATATATCTCCTCCCTCTTGAGCCTCCTCTTCCCCCCTAAAAAAAATCTCAGGCTAGTATTGCAAAGAAATCTTACCAAATCTCTTCTAAGAGAGCCCCAGTGATTCTTCCTTTTCTTAGTCAATGTATTTCCCACCCATTTCTGCCCTGGGGAACATCCAGGGGTGTGGGTGTGTGTATGTGTGTGTATTTAGGGAGGTCAGTGGGGAATCAGGTACATTGTTTTAAATGGCTAGTCCTGAGGTTCTCTGAGAGTCATTGCACTGCAGCCACAGCCCAGGGCATGGGTGACTGTACCCCAGCATAGGTTTAGAATGCTGCCCACTCCCTCTGGGCACTGATGTGCACATTGCTCAGAAGGAAATATGGCATGCTTAGTCATGCAGTCCTGTCTGACTCTGACCCCACGGACTGTAGCCTGCCAGGCTCCTCTGTCCGTGGGATTTCCTAGGCAAGAATATTGGAGTAGGTGGCCGTTCCCTTTTCCAGGGAATCATCTCGACCCAGGGACCAACCCCGGACTAATGAGAATCAACTGTGGAGCACAGGGAACTCTACTCAACATTCTGTGGTGACCGAAATAGGAAGGAAATCCCTCTAAAAGGGGGTCCGTTTACGTATATAGCTGATTCACTGTGCTGTATGGTAGAGCCTAATGCAACACTGTAACGCACCCGCACACACAGTGTTAGTCGCTCAGTCGTGTCCGGCTCTTTGGGACCCCATGGACTGTAGCCCACCAGGCTCCTCTGTCCATGGGATTCTCTGGGCAGTAATACTGGAGTGGGTAGCCATTTCCTTCTTCAGGGGATCTTCCCGAACCAGAATCAAACCTGTATCTCCTGCATTGCTTACCACTGAGTCATCTGGGAGGCCCAATGAAAGAAGATATGGTCAGAAAATAGACCATAAAAAAAGTTTTGTGATCATTAGTTACCCGAGAAATGCAAATTCAGAGCATGAGGATTATCATTGCTTATCTGTTTGTTGTTCAGTCACCCAGTTGTGTCCGACTTTTTGCAATCCCGTGGATGGCAGCATGCCAGGCTTCCATGCCATGCCTCACCATCTCCCAGAATTAGCCCCAGTGCATGTTTGATGAGCTCATCAAACATATTTATGTTTGAGTTCGTGTTTGATGAGTTCGTTGGTGATGCTATCTAGCCATCTCCTTCTCTGATGCCCTCTTCTCCTTCTGCCCTCAATCTTTCCTAGCATCAGGGACTTTTCCAATGAGTTGTCTGTTCCCATCAGATAACCAAAATACTGGAGCTTCAGCTTCAGCATCAGTCCTTCCAGTGACTATTCAGGGTTTATCTCCTTTAAGATTGACTGGTTTGATCTCCTTGCTGTCCAAGGGACTTTCAGGAGTATTCTGCAGCACCACAGTTCAAAGTCATCAGTTGTTTGGCTTCCAGCTCTCACAACTGTACGTGGCCACTGGGAAAACTATAGCCTTGGCTATATGGACCTTTGTTGGCATCGTAGTGTCTCTGCTTTTCAACACACTGTCTAGGTTTGTCATCTGCTGTTAATAAAGCTGTTAATTATGCTAATGGATGCGATGAAATTCCAGAACTATTCAAATCCCTAAAGGATGATTCCATCAAGGTTTTGCATTCATTATGTCAACATATCTGGAAGACCCAGCAGTGGCCACAAGCCTGGAAAAGGTCTATCCTCATCGTCCCAATTCCCAACAAGGGTAGTACCAAAGAATGTGCTAACTAACCATCAGACAGTCTCACTGCTCTCCCACGCTAGTAAGGTCATGCTTAAAATCTTGCGTGCTAGGCTTCAGCATTATGCGAACCAAGAACTTCCAGATGTCCAAGCTGGGTTTAGAAATGGAAGAAAAATTAGAGATCAAATTACCAACAATCACTGGATTATAGAGAAAGCGAAGGAATTTCAGAAAAACATCTATCTCTGTTTCATTGACTATGCTAAAGCCTTTGACTGTGTGGATCATGACAAACTGTGGAAAGCTCTCAGAGAGATGGGAATACCAGACCATCATACCTGTCTCCCGAGAAACCTGTTTGTAGGTCAAGAATCAACATTCAGAACCCTATATGGAACAACTGACTGGTTCAAAATTGAGAAAGGTTCAAAATTGGTTCAAAATTGTCATAACAGGGCTGTCTACTCTCACCCTGTTTGTTTAACCTATATGCTGAGCACATCATGAGAAATGCCAGGCTGGGTGAGTTACAAGCTGGAATCGAGATAGGCAAGCGAGAGAAACATCAGCGACCTCAGAGATGCATATGATACTACTGTAATGGCAGAAAGTGAAGAGGACCAAAGAGCCTCTTGATGAGGGTGAAGGAGCCGAGTCAAAGGGCCAGCTTAAGACTAAATATTAAAAAAATTAATATCATGGCATCCAGCCCCATTAGTGCATGGCAAATAGAAGGGGAAAGGTGGAAGTAGTGACAGATTTCCTGTTCTTGGACTCCAAAATCACTGCAGACGGTGAATGCAGCCATGAAATCAGAAGACTATTGCTTCTTGGCAGGAAAGTGATGACATGTCCATTAGGATGACTAAAATGAAAAGGACTGCAAAGATGGCTTGTTGGCTGGAACAACTAGGATTCCCCTGCACTGCTAGTGGGAATGTAAAGTTGCACAGCCACTTTGGAAAATTGTTTGGCAGTTTCTTAAAAAGTTAAAAATATGTCTTCCATATGACCCAGTCATTTCTCTTCTACATGTTTACTCAAGAGAAATAAAGACATATGTCTCCTCTAAGATTTTTACATGAATTTTCTTAGCAGCTTCACTTGTTGTAGCTCCAAACTGGAAGAAATGAAAATGTTCAAGTGAATGCATAAATGAAATGTAATCTATGCATTTCGTAGAATGGAATTCTGGTCGGCAATAAAAAGAAACAACTACTAATACATGGTACGATGTGGATGGATGGGTGGATCTCATGACAATATGCTGATTGCAAAAAGCAGGACAGGACATGCACTGTATAACCCAATTTACATAAAATGCAGACTAACCCATACTAACAAAGAGCTGGTCGGGGGTTGTCCAGAGACGGGAGGAGGAGGTGGAGATGGACTGCAAGAAGGGATGAGGCATTCTTTAGAAAGCATTCTGTAGGTTGATTGTGGTACATAGATTTGTCAAAACTCTTTAAATGGTGCACTTTGAATAATTCAATCTCTTGGGAATAAATTAATCCTCACACAGAGTCGGACACGACTGAAGTGACTTAGCAGCAGCAGCAACATTGATAAAGAAAAAAAGAAACTGTTTAAAGCAAAAATAGCAATGAAGTTTGTAATATCTATAGAACATATTTTTGTCTCAGCAGTGACATAATGGATGGGAAAATGAAAAGGAATTATGTATTGTATTATTACAAGGGTCCTACATTATCCTTGAAGCGGTATAACACTATTTGAGGGGAAAATGTCATAAGTTAAAGTAGCATGTTTTAGGCCATAGAAAAATTGCTGAAAAAATGAGTAACACTTTAAAATCTAACACTGGAATACTAAAGATTATTCAGTTAATCAAAAGAAGACTGGAGAGAGGGAAAAGAACATATGGGATAAACAGGGGAAAACTTGTGAGGCAGCAGTTTTAAATTGTCATGTTAGTAGTTACATTGAATTAAATGATTTACACACTCCTATTTTCAGATTGTCAGACATGATAAATTAAGACTGAACTAGATGCTTTCTACAAGAAACTCACTTAAAATTAAAGACAAATAGGTTAAAAGTATGAGAATAAAAAATTTACACCTGTAAACATTAACCATAAAAGAGCTGGAGTGGATTTACTAATATTGGATAAAGTAGACCTCAGAAAAAGGAACATTACCAGAGGTAAAGAAGATCGCTTCATGATGATTAAGGAGTCTACTCATCAAGAAGATGTAACAATCTAAATGTGTATGGATTCCACAAAATGGCATCAAAATACATGAAGCAAAAGTGGAAAGCACTGAAAGGAAAAATGAGCAAATCCTAAAGTATGGTTGTAGACATCAGTCCTTCTGTCTGGGTAATTGATGAAATAGAAGACCAGTGATGCTATAAATCATGTGAAGAGCATTACTGACAAACTTAATGACATTTGTTAATCACTCTATTGGACACGAGCAGAATACCCACTCTTCTCAAGTGCATATAGAACATGTATCAAGACAGACCATGTAGATTTAGAATGACTGATACAATACGAAGTATGTTCTCTGGTTAGAATGAAATCAAGCTAAAATTAATAACAGAAAAATATCTGGAATAATCCTTACATGCAAGGAAACCGAATAACACACATCATTCATAGGTAAAAGTAGAAATCACAGGGAAATTAGGAAATATTTTGAATGGAGATGAAACAGCATATCAAAATTTGTGGTATGTAACTAAAATAGTACTCAGAGAAAAATGTATTCCTTTAGATGCTTACAACAGAAAAGAAAGGTCTAAAACCATGGAATAAATTTCTATTTTAAGAAACTATAAAAAGATGAACAAGTTAAACCCAAAGTAAGTGCAAAGAATAATAAAAATGAAATAAGAAATGGTCAAACAATAGAGAATAAACAAGCCAAAAATTATTTTTCTTTCAATAAATAAAGAAAATTGAAAGACCTTTAAATCATCCCATGCTCTCCTGCTGCCACTGAGTCCAAAAGTCTGTTCTTTATGTCTGTCTCCTTTGCTGCCCTGCATGTAGGATCATCGGTACAATCTTTCTAGACTGATGCAGAAAAAATAGACACAAGTTACCAGTATCTAGAATAAAAGAGAGGACTTTACTATAGATACACAGACATTGAAAGGATAAAATTAAATATTATTGATGTGATGCTAATGTAATGCCAATACATTTGACAGCATATCTGAAATAGACAAATTTCTTAAAAGATGCATAGTACCGAAAGTGACACAAAAAGAAGTAGAAAACCTGAATAGCTTTGACATTACTTGTGAAATTAAGTATTTAAGAAAAGGAAACATGCTGATTTTACACAAATTCTTTCAGAAAAGGGAAAACTAATTTTAGGAACATCCCAACACCAGAACCCAAAGAAATTGTGAGACCCGTATCCCTGATGAGCACACATGCTCGGACACCACTGCACCCATCACCGGTCTCCGCTTGTCTTGCAGGTATGCCGGCACCCTTCTGGATGAGGACGTCTTCCGTGGGAAGGAGCTCGTCAACAGTCGCCCGCTGCAGGCGCTGGTGGCAGGGCTGAAGGCCTTCAGCACCTGGGCGAACGTCAGCTGCCTGCAGGACTGCCGCGAATGCACCGGAGGCGTGGTGAGCGCCCCGCGCCCTCGGGCCGCCGGCCCGGCGGTCTGCAGGGTCACAGGTCACACATACAGCAGGGGTTGGGGAAGGGCCGTGTGGCCGGTGGGCTTTGGAGCCAGGTGAAGTTCCCGTCTGCCCCTGTGACTCCGGGTGCACCCCGCAGCCTTGTCATCTGTGCGTGCCCATCTTCGCTGGGGCCGCCAGACAGATGCAGACCACACCTGTAAAATGCTGGGCCCGTGGAGGCCGTCAGAACCTGTCATGTCGGTGGTGGTGAGGTGCTGACAGTATAGGAAAGGGCCAACAGGGCCAGGTGGTCCAAGC